>NC_057808.1:137760840-137977084 GCF_018294505.1 Triticum aestivum
GCTGCGGGGCGGCGGCGGCTTCTGTCCGGCCCTGGGCGGACGTGTCCGGCGGCGCGGAGGAGCGGGTTAGGGTTTGATCTGCGAAATATTTCGGGAGGGGAGGTGTATATATAGGTAGAGGGAGCTAGGAGACTCCAAATGGAGTGCGGTTTTCGCCCACACGATCGTGATCGAACGGCCTAGAGCATGAAAGTGACTTAGAGGGGTTTTGGGCTGTTTAGAGAGGGGTTTTTGCTCCACACACAAACAGACTTTGCGGTTACCCGGTTAACCGTTGGAGTACCAAACGACCTCCAAATGGAACGAAACTTGACCGGTGGTCTCCCGGTGGTATACCAAGGCCACTTGACAAGCCTCGGTCCATTCCGAGAACGTTCAACACCCGCTCACGAAACGAAGCAAGAGGGGTGCGCCGGAGGAGATGGGAGTGCCGGATTGCAAAACGGACAACGGGGAAAATGCTCGGATGCATGAGACGAACACATATGCAAATGCAATGCACATGATGACATGATATGAGATGCATGACATGAACAAAATGCAAAAACGGAAAACAAAACCCGACCACGAAGGGAATATCATAACACATCGCCGAAAATGGGAAGAGTTGGAGTTACAAATATGGAAAGTTACATCCGGGGTGTTACATCGATCGATCGCTCGGGTTCAGTAACGCGTTGCACACACGTGCGTACGTACAAGAGAAACGCGCATCGCTCGGCCCCCGACCACCCACCGTAACCGGGAAATCCCCGATATTTTCCTCGCCCTCGCTTCTACCATAGTTTTTTCCGTCATGGACGACCCAAAGAATGTCATGCAGGTGCGTCTCCGGCCCGCCCAGGACGAAAAGCCCATTTTATGTCTTGATTTTTTGTCATAGAAGTAGGACCCCACCACATCTATGATGATACCGGGTTTTGTCACAATTATCGTCATAGAAGTGTCATAAGTATGACAGAAAAAATTTCGTTCGGCCCAAAATGTCACGGATGTGTCTTTTTTTGTAGTGGTGGGGGGTAGTGCGAGATGAGCGCCCTATTCGGGAGAGTGTCTTCTTTTCACTTACTATGGAAGAGGGAAGAGCCCCGGGGTGAACGGCTGTCACAACAACCATGACGCCGACAAGGCTCTCCTGATAAAACACCTCGTCTTCAAAATCAATCGACGTCTCCGGATCGTCATGATACCCTGGAACGTCATCACGGGAATTGTCCTCTGGTTGAGGAGGAGGGCAGTTATTGGACGCAACCTGACGCCTCCATCCCTATTCAGTTACAATAAGTGAGAATTCGGGCGTAATCTGTGTGTTCAAAATAATGAGTTGCGGCTTACCGAGTCCGTTGGATTGTATCCGGAGGAGCCTTCCGAATACTCATGCGAGCGAACTCTGCTTCCTCTCCCTTGAAGAGATAGGCCAATATTTTGGTCAGAGCCGCTTTGTTGTCTGGCCCTTGTCGTTGGTAACGGGTTACGTCGTTGGTCCCGTTGTAGCACCATAAATGATAGCCCCGCTGCTGGAGGGGTTGCACGCATCGGGTAATAGCAATGGCCATTACTTCAACCATGGTCAGCTTGCTGCTGGTTAAGGCATGATATTGGCCGCCAGCGCCCGCACCTCTTCACTGTCCTGCTGGGAAGGGCCTCTGGGCCGCCGGTTGAACCGCTTTATAGGCGGGTCATTTGAGTTTTAGGGAAACCCTTGCCGAATTGGATCGGTGAGGGGAACAGCTTTGATATAAAACCACTCCGAAGTCCATCCTTCGCGATCCTTCTGAGCGGTCCCAGTTGGGTACCCTGTCCCAGCTATCTGCCATACCTCGGCGCCGCCCACCTTGAATATAGATCCCTCTCGGAGGTGAGGGACAAGGCAGAAATACTTCTTTTCCACAAGTCAAAGTGGGCCTCGCAACTAAAAAATTTCTCGCACAAGGCTACAAAGCCAAAAATGTGCAATATGGACCCCGAGGTGAGGTTGTGGAGTTGCATCCCGTAGAACTCCAACAGTCCCCGTAGAAAGGTATGAATAGGAAAACCCAAACCTCTTAAAAGGAAGGGCATGAGACATACCCTCACCTCCTTGCTTGGGGCGGGGGAGTTCTCGGCAAAGGCACAACCATCGACGGAGATGAGACCGGCGCGAACTGGAACCAAATTAGCCGAAGGGAGGAAGCACTGCGTCTGCAAGCGACTCAATTGGAGGTGCGAGACTGAATAGCTCGACCAATCACCCGGGAACGGGCCGTGAGGGTGCGAGGATGAACCTGGGAGGTCGGCCATGGCTTTGGAGAATTTCTTCGGTGTTGTTCTTGGCGAAGGGGGGAGGTAACTGTTCTCAGCACCTTTTGGATCTATAAATAAGCGTCTTATCATGAAGTCGAAAGGACGGGTGCGTGGGAGGACAGTGTTGGGCTGCACGCCCTCTAGAAAGGTGTGCGAAGCCCTTTCCCCGAGGAATGGCATTAAACTCTGATGGTCCCACGTTAATCTCGAGATGTCTCCGGATCCCAGAATCTTGAAACTGCCCGGACCCAAGTATATTAGAGCGGGTTCTCGATAGTGTTCGCTGAAATTGATATGGCATCAAACATAATGAAGGAGTAAAAGAACTCGTCTCGCAAGCCGATGATGTGAAGATTCCATAGGACAATCCCCAACGTTGGAGGCATGTTCAGGGGCTACCGAGGGAGTCATGGACTAAGGGGTCCTCGGGGCGACGGCCCATTGTACATGGGCCGGACTAGTGGAGCTGTATATTAACAGGAGACCTATGAAGCCATGGTGTTGAGGATATAGACCTTAGAGTCACCCGCCAGGAGGGGCCGGGTTACTCGTATGGTCGTCGCCCGAAGCCCGGAGCCAAGCTTGAAGACGATGGGCCAGAGATGGGCTAAGACCCGGATATGGCTTAAAGCCCGTGGTTACAATCGTTATTATGGAAGAACTTGTAGTGTAAGGCAAGTATAGTTGAGAGTCCGAGCCGGACACTCTTATGAGCCGGCCGGGACTCTAAGGGCTGCTGAGCGTCAGCCTCCCTATATAAAGGGATGACCCAGCAGCGGTTTAGGGACAAGAACAATCTCATCGAGAGCCGGGCATAGCAGTTTAGCTCCCTGGTGATCGTAACCCTAATCAATACCACCTCAAATTGGACGTAGGCTTTTACCTTCACCGTAAGGGGCCGAACCAGTATAAACCCTCGTGTTCCTTGTCCCATATTAACCCCTTCAAGCTTCCTAGTTGCGATGGCTCCACGACTAAGTCCTAGCTCGAGGACATCTGCCGTGATAATTCCACGACAGTTGGCGCCCACCGTGGGGCATCCGCACGATGGATTTGAGTTCTTGAAGGGCAGCTTCGAAGGGCTCAAGGGATACGCTGTGGGCCGGATGACCAAGAGTCGTCGCGGCAAGCTCTACATCGACGATGCAAACTGGGGCCCCGACGCCGGCTCAATTGAGTACGGGTACCGGGTCCCCTTCGGCGGAATTCATGTTTTCATTGGCAAGATTGGTGAGCCGGGCCCTGAGCCGGGTCTCTAGGCCGATCTCATCGAGACGGCTCAGCTTGCGCGACCCGCCCAGGCCCGGCCTGCCTTAAGGCACGCTTTTGTGGGGTGCATCCATGGAGGACTCTCCGATCAATCTGGATCTGGTGATGAGACGGCCGCCGGCTCTGACGGCGAGTCGGCCACCGATGAGTCAAACTCGTTGTACCAACTTCAAGATGGCAGGCTCATGGGTTGTTCCGATGGTGACAGTATTCCGGACCTTTTTGAGCCGCCAAGTCAGGTTGGAGTTTTTATGGCTGGTGCACAGCCTGTTCAGAACCCCGCTGCTGGAGCGGGAAACCCGGTGCCTTCTCCGGCTCAGGTGCTAATGGATCTCACGGACAAGATGACGGCCCTGTTAACCGCCACGGTTGACCCGGCGGATCAAGCTCAGCACGATGCGGAGGTTGCACAGTTAAAATTGGATCTGATAAAAGCTAAAGAGGATCTTGCAGCGGAAGGGATCAGGCTGGCTGCGGAGCGGGCGGCTCTCGATGCCCAGACTCAGCTGATTCAGGCGCAGTCCTTCCAACTCACGATGGATCAGAACGCGGCCAATGAGGTCATGAGAAGGAGGCATCAAAAGGCCCAGTCTCGACTCCCACCGGTTTACGATCCACGCAACCTCTTCAACACGCCAGGTGCAGGGTCTAGTAACCCGCCAGGGGTCATAGCGCCCGGGTCTGGACCCCTTATTCAGCCACGAGTGATGGGGCCTCCCCAGGTGCCCCCTGCCCCGCCTCAGTATGTGCCAATACCCCCGGGTCATTATAATAACCCGCTGGTGAACATGGTCGCTGCGGCAGCACGGCTGGCGGCTCTCCCAGTTGACGGCGACTCTCCGACGGCTATTGAGACCCGCCGGGTCAGGGAACTCCTTCAGACAGCATTGGCGCAACAAGAGGCGTACTCCTACAGCCGGGACAGGATCCACTCGACCCCTCGTCCAGGCCAGAGCCCGAGTTACAGCCGGCACATGGTCTCAGCAACCGGCTCAAGTAACGTCCGACGCCATGACCCGCCCCCTGGCCATGGCCCGGCTTATAATGGAGCCTTTTACGCAGCAGACCAGGACAAAGCGCGCCAAGAGGCGGAGCAAGTGCCTCAATTGACGGCTTACCAGACCCCCCCCGGCTTATCCGACGACTTCCGTTGATGTGGGTATCCCTACCAGGACCGGGGGTGTCCCTTGTTTGGTGCCAGCTATCCGTAATGAACGTCTACCTAAGGACTTCAAGGGCCCTAGGAAGGTGCCTAACTACACAGCTGACTTACAACCCGCAGCCTGGATCGAGAGTTATGAGATGGCTATGGAGCTGCTGGAGGTCAGTGAGGCGGCCATGGCCAAGTATTTCACCATGATGTTAGATGGAACTGCCCGCACTTGGTTGAAAGGGCTACCACCGAATTCCATTGGGTCTTGGGCTGAGCTGAAAGCCCGGTTCATCCAAAACTTCAAAGATACCTGTAGGCAGTCTATGTCAATTGTGGATTTGACTAACTGTAAGCAGCAGGAGGGTGAGTCCACGACACATTGGGTTCGCCGGGTTAAGGAAATCATACATTCATCAGACAAAATGGATGCCGGCTCAGCAGTTTTAATGCTGGAGCAGAATTGTCGTTTTGTGCCCCTGAAGATGAAACTCGGGCGGCTTAAGCGCGACTGCACTGATATGGGTACACTAATGGCAGCTCTTGTCAAGTACGCCGATTCTGATGGTACCAAGGATCCCCCTTCAGATGATGAAAGGACAGGGAAGGGAAAGAAGAACGGCAACGGCAAGGGTCCTCAGTTTAACCCGGGGAACCAAGGAGGAGGCAAGCGCAAGGCAGATGGCAGCCTAGAGTTTGTGGCCAACGCCAGCGCGCAAGGCAATAACCAGCGACGCAAGGGGAGGCCCCCTCCCCGAGGCGGCGGGTCAGGACCCTCACTGGAGCAGCTGTTGAATGAGCCTTGTCCGAGGCACGGCTCTAGAGAGAAGCCAGCGACTCATCTATGGAAGGATTGTGCAATCATGAAGGCCTTTAAAAACTACAATGGCCCGGGCGGCGGCTCAGGTGCCGGCGGCTCAGGCGCCGGCGGCTTTCATGGCCCGGGGGGCGGCTCAAATTCTGGTCCTCAGAACGGTCAAGGGGGCTTTAATCAACAGTCTGGCCAGGGTCATCAACAGCAGCAAGGGGGTTATCAGACCAATCCAAAGCAGCTTAGCGGTGGACAGTATCATGTGTTTACCACTAGTTTGTGCAAGCGAGATCAGAAGCTTCACAAGAGGGCTGTGAATGCTGTTGAGCCGGCGGTCCCACGCTACTTGCGGTGGTCTGAGCAGCCTATAGTGTGGAGTAGGGAGGATCACCCTCCCCGGGTGGATAACCCGGGCCACTTGGCCTTAGTGGTGGCTCCTCAAGTGGGAGGATATAAGTTCACAAAGGTACTCATGGATGGAGGCAGCACCATCAACATCCTCTATTATGAGACTTTTCGCCGTATGGGGTTGGTTGATAAGAACCTCAGCCAGTCAAACACTATCTTCCATGGTGTGGTACCTGGTAAGTCGGCTTATCCAGTCGGCAAGATCGAATTGGAAGTGGCTTTTGGTGATGAGAACAACTACAGGGTGGAGAAATTGACCTTTGAGGTGGTCAAGATAAGAAGTCCATACCATGCTATATTTGGACGGCCGGCTTACGCCAAGTTCATGGCACGGCCGTGTTATGTGTACTTACAGCTCAAGATGCCGGGTCACAATGGGACCATTACGGTTCACGGCAGCCGGAAAGTGGCTCTGGAGTGTGAGGAAGGCGATGCGGCTTATGCAGAATCTGTTTGTGCTACAGAGGAGTTGAAGTTTTACAAAGACAATGTTGACCCAACAGATATGACCTCTCTGAAAAAGCCGACCACGGAGAATGAGCCGGCGATGAAATTTAAGTCAGCTGATGAGACTAAACTTGTTGATTTTGTTCCAGGTGACTCATCTCAGCAGTTTAGCATCAGTGCAAATCTGGATCCAAAATAGGAAAGCGCGCTCATCGAGTTCATCCGTGAGAATAGGGACATCTTCGCGTGGAAACCTTCTGACATGCCAGGTGTACCTAGAGAACTCGCTGAGCATACTCTCAATGTTGATCCGAAATTTAAGCCGGTCAGACAGTTCCTTCGGCGGTTTAATGAAGAGAGGCGGAAAGCTATTGGTGAAGAAGTGGCCCGGCTCTTGGCGGCCGGGTTTATCGTTGAAGTTTTCACCCAGAGTGGTTGGCTAACCCGGTGCTCGTACTCAAGAAGAACGGCACCTGGCGGATGTGTGTGGACTACACGGACTTGAACAAGGCGTGTCCGGCTGATCCTTTTGCCCTCCCCCGTATTGATCAAATCATTGATGCTACGGCAGGTTGTGCACGTTTAAGTTTCTTGGATGCTTATTCCGGTTATCATCAGATTAAGATGGCAGTTAAGGACCAGGAGAAGACGGCGTTCATCACTCCCTTTGGAGCCTTCTGCTATGTGTCTATGCCCTTTGGACTCAAGTGTGCACAGGCGACTTACCAGCGTTGTGTACAGAACTGTCTTCATAAACAGATCGGGCGCAATGTTCACGCTTACGTGGACGATATTGTGGTTAAATCCATCAAAGAGGAAACCCTGATAGATGATTTAAGGGAAACCTTTGATAATCTCCGGGTCTATAAGATGATGCTTAACCCGGCCAAGTGTGTCTTTGGTGTTCCTGCAGGCAAACTCTTGGGCTTCTTGGTTTCTGACAGAGGCATTGAGGCTAACCCGGAGAAGATCAAGGCCATCACCTCCCTGGCTAAGCCGGCGTGTATAAATGACGTTCAGCGCTTGGCGGGTCGCATCGCTGCTTTAAGCCGGTTTATAAGCCGTTTGGGTGAGAAGGCCATGCCCTTATATCAGTTGATGAAGAAAACTGATAACTTTGTCTGGAATGATGCAGCTAATACCGCCTTTGAGGATTTGAAGAAGCAGCTGGCAGAGCCCCCAGTCCTTGCTGCTCCGGTTGATAAGGAGCCCTTACTACTGTATGTGGCGGCAAACGCACGAGCCGTCAGTGTGGCTATTGTGGTGGAGCGCAAGGAGGAGGGTAAGGAGCATCCGGTTCAGCGGCCGGTTTATTATGTCAGCGAAGTGCTCATTGAGTCCAAGCAGCGGTACCCGCATTGGCAGAAGCTGGTATATGGTGTGTTCATGGCAAGCCGGAAACTTAAGCATTATTTTCAGGGTCATCCCATCACTGTGGTCAGCTCTGCCCCCCTTGGTGATATCATTCAAAACAGAGAGGCCACAGGGAGAATTGCTAAGTGGGCTATAGAACTTGGTCCTCATGGTCTCAAATATGTGCCACGCACTGCTGTTAAATCTCAGGCCTTGGTGGATTTCATCAATGATTGGACAGAGTCACAAGTGCCCGAGCAAAAGCCGGATAACACATATTGGACCATTCACTTCGATGGGTCCAGGCAGTTGGAGGGCTCGGGGGCTGGCGTTGTATTGGCGTCCCCTAAAGGTGACAAGTTCCATTATGTGCTACAGTTGATGTTTCCTTGCACTAACAACGCGGCTGAGTACGAGGCCTTGCTCCACGGTCTTCGGATGGCTAAGGAGATGAGCTTGAGCCGGGTAAGGTGCTTTGGTGACTCAGACTTGGTGGCTCAACAAGTATCAGGCAAGTGGGATTCTAAAGATCCTCTCATGGCGGCTTATCGCCGCGAGGTTGATGCCATTGCTGGGCACTTTCAGGGCTACCAGGTAGAGCACATTGATCGCAGGAAGAACGAGGCGGCTGATGCTCTAAGCCGGCTGGGCTCTCAGCGAAAGCCGGTGCCGCCTAACACTTTCCTGGACGTCCTGTATAACCCTTCGGTTAAGTTGCCTACAGAGGAAGACTTGGCTGTCCCTGACCCGGAGGCACGACTGGTGGCGGCTCTTCATGTCATACCAGACTGGACAATGCCATATCTGGCTTATATAACCCGGGGAGAGTTGCCTGAGGATGAAACTTTGGCCAGGCAAATAACCCGGCGGGCTAAGTCAATGATCGTTATCGATGGCGAGTTGCATCATCGCAGTGTTACAGGGGCATTTCAGCGTTGTGTCTCCCCTGAGGAAGGTCAAGAGATCTTGCGTGAGATCCATGAAGGGGATTGTGGCCATCATGCCGGCTCAAAATCCCTTGTGGCCAAGGCTTTCCGTCATGGTTTTTATTGGTTGACGGCTCATGCTGATGCAGAGGACTTGGTCAGTAAATGTGATGGTTGCCAAAGGTTCTCACGACGGGCTCACGTGCCGGCTCAGGAGTTGAGGATGATCCCAATCACTTGGCCCTTTGCGGTCTGGGGGCTTGATATGGTTGGGCCTTTTAAAAGGTCCAAGGATAAGAAGACCCACCTCTTGGTGGCAGTTGACAAATTCACAAAGTGGGTGGAAGCTGAGCCAGTTAGCAAGTGCGATGCAGCCACGGCGGTTCAATTTATGAAAAAGGTGATTTTCCGCTTTGGCTTTCCGCACAGCATTATAACTGACAATGGCACCAATCTCTCCAAAGGCGCCATGGAAGAGTTTTGTCAACGAGAGCATATCCGACTTGATGTTTCCTCAGTGGCTCATCCTCAATCCAATGGTCAAGCTGAGAGAGCTAATCAGGAGATTCTGAAGGGCATCAAGCCCCGGCTTTTGGTCCCTTTGCAACGGACGCCGGGTTGTTGGGTGGAGGAGTTGCCCTCCGTCTTATGGAGCATCAACACTACTCCTAACAGGTCTACAGGCTTCACGCCTTTCTTCATGGTTTATGGAGCAGAAGCAGTCCTCCCCAGTGACATCCGTCACGACTCACCTCGCGTGGCGGCTTATGTTGAGACGGATAATGAACAGGCGCGCCAAGATGCTCTTGACTTGTTGGACGAACAGCGTGATGTGGCAGCAGCCCGTTCAGCGATTTACCAACAAGACCTGCGCCGTTATCATAGCCGCCGGGTCAAATCCCGGGTCTTCCAGGAAGGCGACCTTGTGCTCCGGCTCATCCAGGATCAAACAGATGCACACAAGTTATCCCCACCTTGGGAAGGGCCCTTTGTGGTCAGCAAGAACTTGCACAACGGGTCATATTACCTCATTGACATTCGGGAGCACAAAGATTCACGTAAGTCGGAGGAAGAGACCCGTCGGCCGTGGAACATAGCTCAGCTTCGGCCTTACTACACTTGAGCCACCGGCTCTCGTGGTGTACATATTTCTCTCAGCCATGTATATATTATGATAAGCAATAAAGCAGGACCTCTGTCCTTTTTTCTCCTCCAAATATGCACGTGTTGTTTTATTACAAGATTACGTGATGACTTAAAGGAGGATCCGGCTTATGATCGTATTCGAATCTAGCCGTAAGCAGTAAAGTCACTTGGGGGCTTCCTGTTCAAACATGGGTCGTATTCGAACCAAAGAGAACATAGCTGTCGATACCCATTTGATTGGCAAAGTGCCGAGCTCATTGGGAGGTTATCTTTGGTCATATTTGAATCATAGTTTAACCCCTCTGAGAACCGACGTGGATCGTATTCGAATCAGCGTCGCTAAACAATTCTTAAAATCACTTGGGGGCTTCCTGTTCAAACATGGGTCGTATTCGAACCAAAGAGAACATAGCTGTCGGTACCCTCTTGATTGGCATCGCCACACCCACTGGGGGCTATATGATCGTATCCGAATCTTGGCTTAACCCCTTTGGGCCGGGTCTCTGGTCGTATTCGAACCGGAAGCCCCTAAAGTTCCTCTGCTTTATCACAAGTTTACTCTGATTATGTCAAGGTGTGTACGGCCGGGTCTCACTTTACCGGCTTAACTTTGGTTTACAGTGTTCGTTGAACGCCATGGGTGTCATTACGACAGGTAAATCGGAGTTAAGATACCAACCTTGTTACCCGGGTTATCTAAACCGGAAGTATGCTTACAGGCCGCTAAGTGTATTATTACGGTTGTGTTAAGGATATAATTGAGGACCAGTCTTTTTTGATTCATATTCCGGGTTATCTATCCAAAACACCTGACTCTCAGGGCGGTAAGCCGCCTCGAGACTTGTGATTTGCCTTTCTATGCAGGACACTTAAAGGCACACCTTTGAAGTTGAGAAAAACAAAGGGACGATTATGACCCGGAGAAACATCAAAAGAGACAACTTCAAAGGACTTTTCGCATTCAATACGTGCACGATGGCACGGCAGAGATGAACTGTTGCACCTACTCTATTACAAAAACTCATCAAGTCTAACAAGGTGGAACATTGTTTGATAAACCGCTAGCCAAATTATGATGCCCGCTGAGTTGAAGTCCCCGGCTCATTCCTATCTTCTCCTCCGGCTGATCCCAAGACCTCGAAGGTTGATGACTTCCAGTCGATGCCGCTGAGAGCTTCGAATTGGGCTTCTTCGTCAATTAACCCGGCCGGGTCAATCTCCGGGGCGAAGGTGTGCTGACGAGCCGGCGGGATCAGGTTGAGGGCTTCATAGCGAGGGGTTGGAATCCTCTGATTCTCCGCATCATAACCCGGCTGGTACTTGGTCAGATCCGTGTCGTTCCCGATAAGGGTGGCCACCAGGCGTACAGCCTTCACGCACGCTGCGAAGTCCTTCTGGTCGAAAGCTGAGCCATCTTCCTTCAGGCTTGGATAACCCAGGGCGATGTCTGCCGGGTCTAGCTCCGGCAGGAATGCCTTGGCCCGGCTCAGCGCGGCGATTGCTCCGGCTCTCGCAGAGGCCCGTCGCAGCTCTTGGATCCGCTGAGGCAGAACGGCGAGCCGGCGCAGGACTTCTGCCAGGTGAGTCGGCACCTCGTTGGATAGGGCCACCACAGCTAAGGCGCGCTGTGACCCGGTGTAGAGCTGCTCCACCAGGGTGTACACGGCCTTTAGCTTGGTGACCACGCTCTGGTTGAGGTTGGCACTTCTGGGACCTGTTTAACAGAATCAGATAAGCCGGCGACAAGGATGAATCATGAGATGTAAACATTCTAACATGGATGAAAGCCGGTGAGGCGACTTACCGAAGATGGCGGCCACCATTTGGGAAACCTGGCGCTTTAGGCCGGAGAGCTCGGCGGTCTTCTCAGAGAGCGCCTTCTCCGCCTGTTCCGCCCAGGTCACCAGTGCGGCCTTCTCTTCGGCCCAGGCTTTTCTCTCAGCATCAAACTCGGTCTTCAACTTCTCTTGAGTGGCGATGCTGGATATAAACTTGGCATTTGCCTTCCGGGTCTCCATCTCCTGCATCTTCAGCCGGCTCTTGAGATCCGCAAGGTCCGCCTCTAGCTTCTTGCCCACAGCCTGTATAAATTTCCGGGTTATTAACAGTCATTATATAAGTCCCAAGCGTTTTCCAAGCAAAGACACTTGGCACTTGGGGGCTAATGCATATTGAACGTATCTATCTACATACTGCCGGCTTAATTGAGTAAGCCGGAACCTAAGTCTACAACATATTCAAATCATAAGTCGTCGACTTGGGGGCTAGCATGGCAAAGGTAACTATGCAGTAAGTAAGAAGGTGGCAGAAGGATACCTCAGATTTTTGCTGGATCTGGTTTACCATGGCGACCTCGGCGTCCCGGCTCTTGTGTACTTGGCTGATGTAGCCAGAGACGAGCTCTCCAATGCTCAGGTTGCTGTAGTTGGAGAGGTCCAGATTCGCCTGGTGGGGCTGCAGTAACTCCCCCTTAGCGGAGCACTTGGCCAATACGGTTGGTCTCCCCGGCTCAACATACTCCGTCCGGGTAATTACCACGTCCGGGTCGTCTGCTGGTGGAGCTGAGCCGGAGGCCTCCGGGTTAACCGAAGCTTCGGTCGTTGCCTTGGTAGTTGGGGCGGTGGCTTCAGGTGCCGTGTCCATTGGAGTGGCGGCTTCGGGGGCGGAGGCAGCTGGCGGTTCTTGGACTGTCACCGCCGGCTCAGGCAAATCCGGCACTCCGGCCGACTTGGTTTTCTTCACCCTCTTGGTGAGCTTTGCTTGGGCACTGAAAGAACAACAAAGGTTAGTACAAAGCATATGAGTAAAGATCAGAACAACATGAGATGATTGTTGTTACCCGGGCGCGGTCTTGAAAGCCGGCAGATTTGACTGCATGGAGTCACCCGAAGAGGGGGAGGTCTCCTGATAATTGGAGTCAGAAGAGTTGAGTGGCTGACGGATAACACCCGCCAACGGGTGAAAAGGGTACAAGTGGGAAATAACCTCAGTTCGGCGCTTCCTTGTTGCGTCGGGTAACCCGGCGGAGAGGTCGGTGTCCTTGTTGGTCCGGGTGTGACGCCGGCTTTCGTGAACCTGTCGCTTCAAAAGAAATTGAGGGTCTTGATGAGCTAAAGGATGTGAAAAGCTTACTTTCCGGGTTACCCTTCGGACTTTCAGCTGTGGCAAGGGCTCCGAGTCGGAGGAAAGTGACATTACCTCTTCAACCACCGGGTTACTGGCGCCGGTGTCATCCTGTCAATGAGCAAGTGTTGATAAGGCGGACAGCAACAAACAACAAATACAGCAAGAATTTAAAGGCTTAAGGGTTACCTCTGACTCGGAGCTGTCGCTTAATTGCATCAGCTCCGAAGCAGTAGGTCTGCTTCCTTTTTTGCGAGGGGCGGCTTTCTTGGCGGCTTTCTTCGCCTTCCTGGCCTTCTTGGCCGCCTCATGGTCATACTTGACCCGCCAGAACTTATCATCAGCCTGAAAAATACAATGATGAATTCTTAAAACGGTTCAGATGAAGGTTATATGCAGAAGAAGATAAAAAGTTAAAGTCAGCGGCTTACCGTTGGGGCTGGATTGGTCTTGCAGAAGGGGGCTAACCCGGTCCTTCCGCAGTCTACCAGGCTCTCGTTTAAAAGAGCCTTGGTCTCCTCCTCTGCAACGTCTTCTGGAAGATCATTGCGGCTGTGCCTCTGAGGGTCATCCTTTCGCCCGGTGTACTCACACATTAAGCCGGGGCGGCGGCTTAATGGGATCACCCGCCATGAGATCCAGACCCGGACCAGGTCGATTCCGTTCAGACCGTTGCCCAGGAGGGCCTTGATTTTGTTGATAGTAGGAAGCAGAGGCTGGCGCTCCGCTGGAGTCAGCTTGTCCGACAGTGGGTGAGTCGGCTCTAGACGTGTTGGGCGAAAGCCGGGCAGCGGGCTTTCATCAGCCGGGGACGTATCTTGGCAGTAGAACCAAGTCATGTTCCAGTCCTTGGGGTGGCTCGGCGGCTCTGCGTAAGGGAAAAGACAGTCCCTACGCCGCTGGATGGAAATGCCACCTAACTCCAGACTTGGCCCGTTGGCGCACTCATTCTGGCGGTTTAAGTAAAACAGCTCTCTGAAGAGCAGCAGACTAGGCTCTTCTCCAAGGTACACTTCGCAAAAGACTTGGAAATTGCAGATGTTGGATACGGAGTTGGGTCCTATATCTTGAGGCCGCAAGTCGAAGAAGTTGAGCACGTCCCTGAAAAACTTTGAGCCGGGCGGTGCGAAGCCCCGGCTCATATGATCTGCGAAAATCACTACCTCCCCGTCCTTTGGCTGTGGTCTCTCTTCTGACGGGTCAGGGGCACGGTAGGACATGATTTCCTTCTTAGGTAAATATCCGGACTTAACAAAATTGGCTAGGGTCTCGTTGGTGACGTTGGACCTCATCCAGTTGCAAGTGATGGGAGCCTTGGGAGGCATGGTGAAAGTTGGTGGTCTATGACAAAAAGGAAAATGTCCGGGTTAATTATAAGCCGGAGATCTACAATTCCAACTAAGGTGGCGGCTTATGAAGGGGACTAATGATATATACTCAGATACAGTGGGTTACTTAAGCCGCAGGGGCATTCAGAGTAAGTTGATTATCTACGGCCTTATCACAGTTAAGCCGGAGGAATCTACGAAGCATGGTTTTCTTTAAACCGGAGGATTCTACAGCGCGTGGTTTCTTTAAACCGGAATTGTAAGCCGCCAAGATTCAATGGTTGCAGTTTTTACTAAGTGTGGTAAAACGGGTTTCACATACTACAGTAACTTTTTTGGATCAAAATGATCGGTCCAAAGAAAATTTTCTAGACCTAAAATACGGGCACAGGGGATGTTCTTGAGCTCGAACGAAGCATTCATGCAGAAGAAAGAGATCTACGGGCATTTGAAATGAGTCCTAAACAACTGCCGCACTAGTTCTGTACAAGGCTAAAGATCAAACAAGGGCAGTGATTAGGAGAACTACCGAAGCTTGTGGCAATGGCGAAGAACACGGACGAACCCTACTGCAGATCTACTCTACGGGGTGGTGAGAACTTACCGGAGCTGAAGAGGTGCGGGAGTCGCCGCCGTTGATCTGGTCCGAGTCAGGGTGATGCAGCGGCCAAGGTTGACGAGGACCGGAGGCGAGATGACGGCGGCGGAGTGCGAGCTCAGTGAGAAAGGCAGCGGCGTGAGGAGGAAGAAGAGAGCGTGAGAGGAGCCTGTCGGGCCGGCCTATTTATAAGGCAAGGTCATAAGTGGGCGCGAGATTAAAGGAGACCACGGCGTGGTTATCTCCCCCCCACGACGCCTCGATTTTTGGAATGGCAGTAAAAGCAAAGATCCGTTGCGGATCTGGTGGAGTAAAAAACGGGCTTAATGGAAGATGACGTCACGGCGGATTATCCGGAGTCCAGAGGATGACGTCACGCCGGGTTATGGCCTTCACATGAATGGTAAGCCGGAGATTTTTTCTGTCGGCAGAGTTGAAGATTGACATGAGCTGACTCAAATCAATCTGGGGCCTAATGTTGAGGATATAGACCTTAGAGTCACCCGCCAGGAGGGGCCGGGTTACTCGTATGGTCGTCGCCCGAAGCCCGGAGCCAATCTTGAAGACGATGGGCCAGAGATGGGCTAAGACCCGGATATGGCTTAAAGCCCGTGGTTACAATCGTTATTATGGAAGAACTTGTAGTGTAAGGCAAGTATAGTTGAGAGTCCGAGCCGGACACTCTTATGAGCCGGCCGGGACTCTAAGGGCTGCTGGGCGTCAGCCTCCCTATATAAAGGGACGACCCGGCAGCGGTTTAGGGACAAGAACAATCTCATCGAGAGCCGGGCATAGCAGTTTAGCTCCCTGGTGATCATAACCCTAATCAATACCACCTCAAACTGGACGTAGGCTTTTACCTTCACCGTAAGGGGCCGAACCAGTATAAACCCTCGTGTTCCTTGTCCCATATTAACCCCTTCAAGCTTCCTAGTTGCGATGGCTCCACGACTAAGTCCTAGCTCGAGGACATCTGCCGTGATAATTCCACGACACATGGTGTGCCCTCCAAGTCAAGAAGGGTTTAGCTAATCTTCCTGTAATCTATCTTCGGTAACCCTAACCCTGCTGGTGTCTATATAAACCAAGGGTTTTTAGTCTTAGGGCAAGAGCTACATTCATCACCTCATCTCCTTAGGGTTTAGCTCATGCTGATCTCGAGGTAGATCGACTTTTCAAACCATACTATACATCCAATACAATCAAGCAGGACATAGGGTATTACCTCTTCGAGAGGGCCTGGACCTGGGTAAACACTATGTTCTTCGTCCCTTGTCCCCCATCGATCCTAGATCCACAGCTCGGGACCCCCTACCCCGAGGTTTGTCGGTTTTGACACCAACACCGGGAGTAAGCAATTTGAGGAAATTGTACGGGAGCAAGGAAGACGCCGGAAGAATCAACGTGTTGGTTTTGAATGAAAGTTCAATGCCAATGGAGTTGAATGGGAAGAAGATCAATACCCCAAGGCGAAGATTGTTCCTCAATAAGAGAAGTATGACCCCACTTCTTTTGAGGGAACACAATCTCAAGATGATCTTCCACCACAAGACCACAAGCTAAAGTGCAAGGACAAGCTTCAAGAAGAGTTTGACACATTTGAAGAAGTTCCTAAGGTCATGGTCAAGAGGGTTCCCAAGACTACGTCAAGCTCTACTTCATCAAGTTCAACTACAACTCCAAGGATTCCCATCAAGTTGATGTGGGTCCCAAAGAAGAAGAATTAGAGTTTTCTTGAGGGTGACTCCGCCAACATACGTCACTCATATTCATTTTTGCAAGGACTTGTGCAATCAACTTTCATATCATGCACTAGTTCATGGAGTCACAACCCCTCATGTTGGTGAGACAAATGACAAGGTAACCTAATGCTTTCATGGACATCATCATATGTGCAATTTCACTCTATGTCTAAGGATATCCTTGTATGTTCCTTGTGGGACTAACCCATGTAGGTATTGAAAGTGCAAAACTCCAAAGGATTGCTCCTAACTCTTGATGGACTACGCCAAAATTGAGCATCCACATCTTCACTATCTACATGAAGTCATCATCGACAAAACCCAAGGTTAGTTCATCCCTCTTTGGGTGGATATCACATCTAGGGGGAGATTTGCTCTAAATAAAATTGAGCTAAAGCAACTCTAATGGTGTGAACACATTAATGCTTTATGTAAAAGTGGCAAACCCACTTGTGCTTAAACGATGAGTATGACCTATGATCAAATGTCCTCATTAGACACCTAAGTCAATATACTCATATATAGATGACCTAGTAATCGACAATTGCTTGATAGATGCTATAATTAGTTGTGCATGCTTTGACACATATTTCATTTGCTATTTTTATTGTGTGAGCATGTTGGTTGCATATTTTATCCATTCGAGAACATCCATTTGTTGTTTTGATTGTCTTGGTTTTTGTTGGCCAAGTGGATGTACAAGAATGCCTAAGAACCTTCTCTAGCTATCTATGCTTTTCTTGTCTCAAATTCTTTTCATGCTATATCACAAAAATTGAACAAGTCTTTTTTGGACCCTTCGGGTGAAGAGGACTTGGAGCCACCAATCCGACAAGGGCTGACATCCAAAACCTCATCATGCTTTTCGATCAGACCAACACACTCCAACCCGGTCGAATCGAAATCATCAAGATTGATATATGTTTTCAACTTGGTGCTATCGATTAGACCAACTCAATGCTACCGATTTGCTATAATTGTACGCAGTTGCACATCTCGGTGTCACCGATTTGTTCCACTCGGTGCCATTGACAGCATATAAGTATATATATATATATATTCAGTGGACCATACGGTTGAAAATTACTTCAAACGTCATGAACCCGCGCCCCGTTGCTACTGCCTCCTTGGTCTCCAGGTCGTCGCCGTCGTCTCCTGTGCGCCTTCGCTGCAGGAATCCGCCGCCGTCAACGAAATCTGCTCCGTCGTTGCCACCTTAGAGGATCTCCACCTAGTTAGGGTGAGATTCGATGTCCTCGTGCTTCTTTTTCTCCTATTCTATGCAAGAGGATTTTGCCATGTATCTTGCCATGAATGCAATTCCTCTATCCACCAGAATAGTTCCTTACAATAGATTTGAGCAAAAAAATAGGTTTAGGTTTCTTCCGAACGCATCTCGGACCGACCGAATAGGAATTTTCGGTCCCATTGATTTGGCCCTGGCCATTGCACAAGTACAACTCGGTTCCACCAAAACGTACTAATCGGTGAGACCGAAAGTAAAGTTTCAGTGAAACCCTAGCAACTCGGAGCCACCAAACCAGATTTCGGTCCAACCGAAATGGAGTGTTTTGGTTCTCTGAGTGCTTCGGTGTCGCCAAAATGACCAACTCGGTAGCTCCGAAATGCATTCTGTGAAAACCTAGAACTAAAGCTGCTTTTTGTGATAACTCATCTACTTTGCCCATACCCATATATTCACAGGGTTTGTTTGCAAGATGTCGAGTGCTACTGATAGCCAGAATGAGTCAGAGAAGAATGTTGATCTAAGTGAGGGTTCCAATCCCAGTGAGAGCTACTATGAGGGCATTAGGAGCTCTCCAGATTTGCCAAAAGCTTCCATTGGAACTAAGAAGAAGAAAAATTCAGATGATGAGGATAAAGACTTTGCAGCTAGTGAGGCCACATCTAAGAAAAAGAAAAAATTGTTGTAAGGAGAGTCCCTATGTCAAAGGCATGCAAATCCTTAGCTCCAAAGGAAACAATGACATTCACTCTTGAGGAGCCCAGTGATGCAGAAGCTGATGCCAGCAAGAAGAAGAAGAAGAAGAGGGCTAGAAAAACAACTGTTGTAGTCATTAGAGAACCTTCCATGAGGGAAGATGATCATGAGGAGGAATAAGAGGAACCAGAAGCTAAAGCACCTCTAGTAAAGACTCAAAAACTGATGTCAAATGCTATGAAGTTAGCTGCTCCCTCCAAGCCCAAGTCAAAACCCAAGGTTTCTGCACCTAAGAGGTCTACAAGAAATATCCCTGCTGCTGAGAAGAACAAGGCCCTAGTGCCCGAGGTTGTGATTGATGATGAGCCACTAGTGTTCAGGAAGGTAAAGCCCAAGATCCCAAATCATGACGATGCTCATCCTGTAGCAGAAAACATGATGCTCAAGAAGGATAAGGGTCTGTGTGAGTGGAGGAAGATTGATCCTTATTCTGTCAGGAGGAGGACTGCTTGTGATTATCGCTTTCACACTAGAGAATAATAAGATTTCTATGAAACTGTCTTGCTTGATAAGAAGCCTATCGTCCGTGACATGGGGTGGGTGGTCTGGAAATACATTGATGCAAATGAAGATTATTTCCCCCATGTTCACGAGAGTTTTAGACTTGCATGTGTTTACAAGTTTGTTGGGTAGAAGCTCACCAAGTGGAATGATGAGATGATCATGAAATTTTACTCCACGGCTCATTTTTATCCCAATGGGAGGATTGCATAGATGACTGAGGGTTCCAAGTACCAGTCAACCATCTCTGAGTGGGCTACACTCCTTGGTGCCCCTGAGGAAGAAGAAAATGCCATTGATGTGTACGGGAAGCCAAGGATGGACCAGAACAATATGGCAAATCGATACGTCTCCATCGTATCCACTTCTCCAAACTCTTTTGCCCTTGTTTTGGACTCCAGTTTGTATGATTTGAATGGAACTAACCCGGACTGACGCTGTTTTCAGCAGAATTGCCATGGTGCTATTTTTATGCACAAATAAAAGTTCTTGGAATGACCTAAAACTTCACGGAGATTATTTTCGGAATAAATAAAAAATATTGGCGGAAGAATCAACCAGAGGGGACCCACCACCTGTCCACAAGGGTGGAGGGCGCGCCCTCCTGTCTTGTGGGTCCCATGAAGCTCCACCGACCTCAACTCCAACTCCATGTATTCACGTTCGAGGAGAAAAAAATAAGAGAGAAGGATTCATCGCGTTTTATGATACGGAGCCGCCGCCACCTCTTGTTCTTCCTCGGGAGGGCAGATCTGGAGTCCGTTTTGGGCTCCGGAGAGGGGATCTTCGTTCTTCGTCATCACCAACCCTTCTCCGTCAGCAATTCCATGATGCTCCCCACCGGGAGTGAGTAATTCCTTCGTAGGCTCGCTGGTCGGTGAGGAGTTGGAGTTAGTTTTGTTAGGGTTTGATCCCTAGCTATGTTTAATGCTTGTCACTAGGGCCCCAGTGCCATGATTTCAGATATGAACCTATTATGTTTTCATGAATATATTTGTGTTCTTGATCCTATGTTGCAAGTTATCCTCACCTACTACATGTTATAATCCGGCAACCCTTGAGTGACAATAGTCGGGACACTTCCCGGTGATGACCGTAGTTTGAGGAGTTCATGTATTCACTAAGTGCTAAAGCTTTGGTCCGGTACTCTATTAAAAGGAGGCCTTAGTATCCCTTAGTTCCCAATAGGACCCCGCTGCCACGGGATGGTAGGACAAAAGATGTCATGCAAACTTCTTTTCCATAAGCACGTATGACTATATTCAGAATACATGCCTACATTATATTGGTGAATTGGAGCTAGTTCTGTGTCACCCTATGTTATAACTGTTGCATGATGAATGCCATTCGACATAATTATCCATCATTGATCCATTGGCTAAGAGTTCGTTTCATATTGATCTTTGCCCCGTTACTTTTCCGTTGCCATTGCTACGATTGCTACAAAATTGCTACTGTTACTTTTGCCACCGTTACCGTTACTTCCATATTACTTTGCTACCAAATACTTTGCTGCAGATATTAAGTCTTTCAGGTGTGGTTGAATTGACAACTCAGCTGCTAATTCTTGAGAATATTCTTTGGCTCCCCTTGTGTTGAATCAATAAATTTGGGTTGAATACTCTACCCTCGACTGTTGCGATCCCCTATACTTGTGGGTTATCAAGACCTTTTTCTCGCCCCGGAGCATAGCTCTATTCTCTGAATCACTTGGGATTTATATCTGTTGATAAATATGGGGAATTTGAGTGATTAAAGAACCAAGATTTTCCCCTCAACTACGAGGGGAGGTAAGGAACTGCCATCTAGCTCTGCACTTGATTCACCTTCTGTTTTGAGTAAACTTGCGACACCTACACCTGCCATTGATTCTGATATGTCGCATGATATTGATGATGCCACTTCTGCTATGCATGATGCTTATGATGAAACTACTTCTCTGCTTGATAATATTGTGCCACTTGGTCAATTTCTTGATGAACAACTTGCTAGGGTTAGAGAGAATGAAATTACTGAAACTGATGATATTATTGAAACTGAAGATTATGATTCTCCCCCTATATATGAATTGCCTGTTGTACCTGAGGGTTATATTATGGATGAGGAAACTGCGAGACTTTCTTGCTTGTAATGATAGAGATGATCTTAAGAAACTATTAGCTAAGCTGCAAGAAAAGTCTTTGAATGCTAGAATGCAATATGATCCTAAGTATGATACTTCACCTATCTTTATTACTGATAAGGATTATGAATTCTCTGTCGATCCCAAGTTAATTACTTTGGTTGAATCTGATCCTTTCTATGGTTATGAATCTGAAACTGTTGTGCCACATCTTACTAAATTGAATGATATAGCCACCATATTTGCTCATGAGGAAAAAATTCGCTATTACTATATTCTTAAGTTGTTTCCTTTCTCATTAAAGGGTGGTGCTAAGTTATGGTTTAATTCTCTTGATGTCGAAGTAAATGACCATGGGTAGCCTCATCGGCCCCTTATGGTATTTCAAGACATCAGGGCTAGCTGCGCCCCTCACACCTCCCGGACGAACGGCCAGCTTCATGGGCCGGCTGGTCTAGGAGGCCGGCTGCTAGAAGATGGCAACACACCAGAAGGCGGCCACGAGGAGGCCAGCTCCTAGCAGGCGGCCCCTGGTCCCCTCAAAGTTTGCACCCACATAACCACGACGGAACAAGGTGTGGCAACAGTGCGACATGCCACCCCCGAATCGAGGGCAGATCGTGGCCACAATGTGGTGTACCAGCCCGACACCCCTCGCCCGGCGCGACACTGTTGCCACGCATCCTATGACATCACCTACGTCAGGAGGAGCCACCGCTCCCATGACGGTCGGTCGGTACGACCCGCAGGCGGCGGGCCCAACCTGTCGGCGAGCCCCGGAAGGTGGCTAATCCCCAGCAGGTGGCAACGAGGGCGGGCCGCCTCCCAGCAGGCGGCCCCCTCCCTCCTCGGAGTCTGAGTTCCATTAATCAGATGAGATGGGGATGTGGTTACAGTGAGCGCCCGCCAGGCGGCGGGACTGTCGCCACGCTCTTCCCGACAAAGCCTCCGTCATCAGGAGCAAGGCAACAGTATAAAGCGGTCGGCATGGTCCGCAGGCGGCGGGCCCTACCTGTCAGCCGAGTCCCCGGCAGCCGGCGGGACCCACCAAGCGGCGGGCCCCAGCAGCCGGCAGAGAAGTCGGCGCCCAGAGACACTGACGGCCGGGTCCTACACCCGGCCAGATTACCATTGTACCCCTGGGGGCTAGGTCTATGTAAACCCCCCAGGCTGCCCCATGCAAGGGGTTCACAACCTTAGAGATCACACACACACATAGAGAGAGCGGAGTAGAGCTAGCCCTGTTCTTCTTCCTCCTCTACCCGAAACAGCTCAAGGAGCAAGCTTGTATCCACTCTATTGATCATAGTCATCATGCGAAGACCCCGCAGAGCAGTACTAGGGGTGTTATCTCCACGGAAAGCCCCGAACATGGGTAAGATTCGCAAGCGTATGCGGTCTCGCTCACTACCGCTTCTAGAGCCCGGCGACGTACTCTTGTCCCCATCCATGATAAGCCACCCCCTGGCATATGTCGCTAGATATCCCCGACATTTGGCACCCACCGTGGGGCAAGGTGCACCATCGTCCGGAAACACATTCTGGATGGGAACCTTCTTCCTTCCTGGCGAGCACAGCCAGCTTGGCATGCCCGATGGCTTTTGCGCCAACACGCTGCGCGGCGTGGAAGCCGCTTGTGCCGCAAGCTGCCTCGCTGACCTCATCGGCAGGATCCGCCTCTCCGACGAGCCCGCACCTGACGCGGGAGCAACCAGCTCCGAGAGCTGCCTTTCGACCTCCTCGGCAAGCTTCACATTGCCAGCGAGCCGGCCTCCGACCTGGAGTCCGTTGGCTCCACCGACCCGCTTGTCGACATGGTCATCGAGGCCGACGTCGCGCCTTCCAATGCCTTCCCTGATGATGTGTCGATCTTCGATGACCCACTCCCCTCCGCTGACAACAGCACCAGCACCGTCACGGAGGTGCTGGTCATCAGCCACGACGGAGCCTCTGATAAGGCCGGCCAGGACCCACTGCAGGCGGCAATACGGGACTTGTCTGCGCCCATTGAACCTAGTGCCGAGGGTGCGACGCTGGAGGCAAGCCACGTCGCGCTCCTCGACTGCGCCAACAAGCTAGCGGCCATGAGACGCCTCACCGAGGCCTACCAGCGCGAGATTGACCGCGCCGTCTGCGGCACACCGGCTGCTGGTGAACCCAGCCGCGTCGGCATGGTCTGGCAGCGCGGTGCGGCCATCGCCAGCATGCTGGCGGCCGACCGCCCCATCTGCGCCACTCCTATAGAGAACCTACGCGCCGTCCAGGCGGCGGCAGACGAGCTGGATCACCTAGAGGGCGACCAGCGTCGCTGCATGATGGAGCGCGTCTAGCAGCTCATCGACGTAGCTGCCGTGCCACAAGAAGCCGGCCGCCGCGTGGTGGACCCAGCCTGCAGACTGAGAACCTGCCCCCCCCCCTCGCCGAGAGCACGGCATGACCTCTCGGTCCCCGGCATGCGGTGCCCGCGATCGGTGAGACCAAGAGCCGGCTGCTAACCGCAGTCAGACGCAGCGCACCCACATCACCATCGAGCGTGACCAAGACGGCCTCCCAAGAGCAGTGGAACGATGAGACGATCATCCGCCTCCCCCGCGTAGGGAGAGGCACGCTTCCCCGCCGCCTGTTGAGCATCCGACTCTCGGTGGCCGGCTAGGCCCCCGTGAAGGAGTTGGAGAGAACGATGCCCGCCACCGAATCGACCGCCTGGGTCGATCCCTGGTGTTAGAAGAAGATGAAATCAGTCCGGCCCGCTTCGACCCTCGCATTCGCGACGAGCCCTTCCCCAAAGGGTTCTCGCTCCCTCGAGACACTCCCAAGTACTACGGCTCCATGAAGCCGGATGTCCGCATTCTGGGAATGGGGGTCCCCAGACTTGCCTGCCTGCGGCCCACGGCGTGGCTCTGCGAGCGGGCCCGTATGGCCCATCTTCACCAACAAGCTTTCAAGACCCTCGCGAGGGGCCAAGCCTTGCAAGGCGGGCGACACAAGACCTCCTCGGGAGCGGCCTCACCAGGCTGGCTCGCGAGAGGCGGAGACATCAAGGCAAGGCAAACCTCGCAAGGTTCCAGTGACGTGAGCCATGACGAACGAGATCAGGCGGGCGCCAGCGCACACAGTGTCCTTGTTTCCTCTTTGGTGCTAAGGAGGCAAGCGCAGACGAGGAGTACCGAGGCATCAAGCAAAGGTTTCCACATCGGTGCAATGAGACCAAGACCAGCAGGACGGCAAGACAGAGGTCACCATGGAGCCCAAGGCGGCGTCACCACCAGAGCCTTTTGCAGGCGAAGACCACCTTTAGTCAGGATAAGTTGTGCTAGTTGTCCCCTTTCAAACTGGCCGTTGTTGGCTCCCTTCCCGCTCAATATTTGGGGAGAGGGCCAGGGCCTCTATAAATAGGACTAGCCACCATAGTAGGAGGCATCTCATCTTGAGTAATCCTCACCCACACAAGTTCACCAAGCACAAGAACACCTCGCCTCAGGAGGCTGTTCTTCCCCTTGTACCGTTCATCCTCAGCCCAAGAGGCAATCCACCACCACACACTAGAGTAGGGTATTACACCACAACGGTGGCCCGAACCAGTATAAATCTTGTGTCCTTTGTGTTGCGAGTTCGTCGAGCTAGCCTTTGAGATCGTGGCGAGGTTGAGGGCGTGATTCGGTAGGGGGGATCTTCGTGCACACCCTAGTGTTCGAACCATGAGGGTTTTGCCGGAACCCGAGATCCGACATTTAGCGCGCCAGGTAGGGGTGCGCCGGAGCTCTTCTTCCGCCAGTTGATCCGCCCGCTGATTCCCCGACATTCCGCGGCTCCGATGTCCGGCGACTCTAGGGCCAACGCCGACCGCTGGGCAGCCTGGCCAGCCCGGGCGGTGCCACCAGTCCAAGAGGACCTCAACTCTGCGCCCCAGGCAGCACGCGCACCAACAAATACCGCGGGGCATGGGCGGCGCGGTCACTCGTCGTCTACCCTTACTCCACGACAAGTGCGGGCGGCCGCAAGGGCCTCAAGCCATGCTGCGGCCATGGCGCCGCACATGAGGGCCGCGCTCACAGTGACTCGGGAGCTGTTGTGATGACGGTTAATGGAGAGCGGCCGGGATGCTTTGCTAGAGCGCGTCGCCGAGCTCTTGGACGCCGCGGCCTCAGGAGCACCACCCTTCTGCTCTCTGCTCACACCTCAAGCTGCGGCCGGGTCGCATGGCGGGCCACGCCGCGCCCGCGTGCCCACAGGCGCGCCACAAGGCTTCATCGACACCGGCGCAACCAACGGAGCTGGACGGCCGCTCGCACCCGCGCCACCTCCGGTGGGCACGAGCTCAAGCGCTGCCACTTACGGTCCAGGCGGGATGCAACCCTGCCATCCCCAAGGTGGCACGCTAGGTTGGGCGACATGGAGCGTGGGGCACTACGGCGAGGTCTTTTAGGCGGTGGCCTCAGAGGCCTACGTGCTCCGCATGGTGGACCAGGAGTACATGCTGGAATACAACCCTGGCTCGTTCCTCGAGCCAGGCTGGGAGGAGGAGGCGCTAGAAGCCGGCACCTTTCAGGAGCCCTCTGGAAGCCTTACCAACCGCGCCGGCGATAGCAGCTACATGGTACCACTAATTCCTCAGGAGCAGGCTTACGCTAACCATGGTACGCAGGAGGATCAAGTCGCAGCAATGGATGGCGGCCCCAGCTCATCGGCCTCGCTGCCGCCAGGGGGCACGCTGGGGGCTGCAGGAGGGGGCCGGGACGAAGGCCCCTCCCAGCGCCGCGCGGAGCAAGGCGTCCCCCGGAGGTAGGCCCTCTGCCGGGGAGGTGCTCCAGAGCCTTCCCCCGGCAGAGGACCCTTGGTCGCCGAGGGTGCCGCTGGCGTCCCCTTTGCCCCTTGGTGTCGTTCTGGTTTTCGGTCGCCCCCAACGGTGGTCGAGGGAGGCGCAAGGCGGGGCCCTCGTCTGGCGATATGAAGTAAGGTTCACGCCTGTGAAGGTCTCCGCTCGTGACACTCGCCCCTGGATTCGTGAGATCATAAAGACACAAATGCAACTTGGCCTAAAAAGATAGAGGCAGTAGTGTATTTACATGAGGGGCTTCCCCTCCGAAAATGCTCTTACAATCTCCAGGGTCGCGCGCGAGCTTCTGCGTGCAGGACAAGCAGCAAGGAAACACGGGGTTAGTCGGACATGTCGCTCGCCGTGTCTCCTAGGTTGTCCTCAGGCGCATCGCTGGCCTCGCTGCCCCCAGCGCTGTCACCGTCGCTAGCATCACCATCGCCTTCACCGGCGCCGCCATCACCATCGTCGACCACGTCGCCTTCATCAGCCACGACCACCACCGCGTCGTCCTCGGTGGTGAAGGCCCTGACCAGCGCATCCATGTTATCCTCCACCCACCGTGCCATGTCGCCCCGGATGGCCTCCGGAACTGGAGCAATGGCGGCGTCAAAGTCGAAGTCCTGGTAGGTGTTCTGGAGATGGCTGAAGACACAGGAGAATGCGCGCCCCAGCAGGCCGCGGCTCCTCTCTTCGACAAGCACGCGAGCTCTCTCGGAGCGATTCTCCAGGCGCGTCACCACGTCGGCGAAGAAGCAGAGGTGGCTGGCATAGTCGTCCACGCGGGGATGAGGGGCATTTTCATCTTGTGGCCCGGGGCAGTATTGGCCCTGTTCTGGAGGTCCTGGATCATGGGAGCGTGCATGCGCTCCAGCGTCTGCCACAGAAGCACTTCCTCCCTGTTCTGCCGCGCAACAGACTTGGCGTCAGTGACCCGCTGCTGAAGAGAGAGCAGCTCGGCGCGGGCGGAGGCCAGTTCTGCCTGCACCGAGACCAGGGCGGCTGTGGTGGCCTCCTCGCGCCGCTCCACTCAGCTAACCTGGGCCTAAGGGCAGCAGTCCTACCTGCAGCCTCAGCTTCCGCAAGCTTCGACTTCAGGTCGTGCTTACCCTCAAGACCCGCGCGAGCCTCGGCCACCCGGCGATCAACCTCCTCCTGGGCCTTGGCCTCGCGTGCACCAACGGCATCTTCCGCTTGGGCAACTTGACGCTCCCTCGTCTCCAGTCGCTCGAGCTCGAGGCTACGCTCCACGGCCTCCAGTGCCAATGCCTCCTCGTGCTTCCAGATCTCTTCTTCTTCGGCGGGCATCCCCGTCAACGACGCAAGGGCGGCTCTGCGCGCCTCCACTTGCCGCTCCAAGGAGGCGCTCCAGGCTTGGAGCTCCCACGCGCGCTTCTCCGTGGCGGTCAGCTTCCCGGGCCTCTTCCTAAGCTCGGGAGCAGGCCTCACGCGAGGCTACGAGAGAGACCTCGGCCTTCGCATTATCAAGCTCGCGCTGGTGGCGCCCGAGGTTGATAGCCACCTTCAGCTTATGCCGCTCCTCCGCCAGCCGAAGACCCTCGGCCACAAGGCACGCGTCCACATCCACGAGCTCTTCACCAAGGCGGTTCATCGTGCCCATCGCCTCCTGAAAGAGCTCGTGGCGGACGACGCTCTTTTCTTGCGCAGACTTGAGCATGCCGCTGACTTCGTCCTCTGCCGCGGGGGGCGCGGACGGGGCACGAAGCGGCCCGCCCCCTAGCAGCAGGGGGCTGGGGGCTGGCGCCTGCCCGGCTACCGACCCAGCCACGCGAGGGGCCTAGACGAGTGAAGACCCTCCGCCTGAAGAGGGCCCCAGGATCGAAGCCAACCAGCCGCTGTCCAAGATCAGGGGAGGGGCCCTTGGCACATTGGCCGCGCTCCAAGCAAGGCCGACAAGAGGAGGTGACGAAGGCACGAGCTCAAGGCACCCCGCTAGCGGGCCGGCTTCCCCGGCTGATCCCACGCCAGGGGCGGCATGTGGCACGCAGCGCTCAAGTCTAGCGGGGGAGACGGGGCGAGAGGAGGCTACTTCTCAGGAGATTCCGCGGCCTTGGCGGAAGGGATCCTGAAGAGCCATCCTCAGGAAGAGAAGCAGCACTCAAAGAATCACAAAGATAAGGTACTTACTCGTCAACAGCGATGTACTTTCTCCGTTTTAACGGCCCGAAGGTGCCGCTGCCGCGACTTGGGGACCCCTTCCTCTCAGAGCTCCTCGAAGTCCACACAAAGCCGATCGAAGCGCTGGACATGGCGGCCAACACGAGGTGCGACTGGAGAAGCGCTTGAAGGGACAACCTCAGGAGCGCCAAGCTGAGGGGGGCTAGCAGGCTCCGCCTCATAGTGACCTGCCGAGGCCTCGGGAGCCGCGGCCTCGGGAGTCGCAGGCTATATCGCCCCCTCAACTGCCCCCAAGGCAGGAGTCATGAGTTCTCGAAGACGACGCCTCGGGAGCCCTAGGTGGCATCAGCACCTCGGCACCCACGACATCGGCCTCCAGCGGTGCTCGCCCCCTGCATCCACACCTGGGGCGAGCTCGACGCCAGCGCCAAGGAGGGGAACCACATCGACGGGGTTCTCACGGGGCCCCACCGGACCAACCGGGCGCAGCCCCCACTCATCAAAGGAGGGCATACGCTCCACGAATTCCACCTTGTTCGAGCAACGGTACAGCAGGAAACTCTTCACCGGCATGTCTTCTGGCAACGGGACACCTGTCAGGACCTCAAGCACCGTCTGCCGCGCCTCAAGGGGGAGCCCGGACTCCTGAAGTCTCGTGCGATCCTTGTTGCTGAGCAAGGCCCACATTGGCCGGGAATGGTGCTGAAGCGGAGAAACCCGGCGCCGGACGAAATCCTTCACCACCATAGGCGCGGTCACGCCAAGGTCCTTCAGCCCGTTCAGCCTGAGCCAGACGAGGGCAAGGCGGGAATCGGTGAGCCTTTGGTGGCACCAACCGGAGTTGGGGATGGCGGCCACCGACGGAGAAGAGAGCAGGGGGCTGAGCACTCCAACATCAACAAATATCCACCGCATCCGAAACTCGCTCGTGGACGGCGGAAGCTCGAAGTCAATCCCAGCGTCGGCTGTCGCCGCCACAGCCTGGAAGCTCAGGCACTCCGAGCTCTGCCGGGGATCGATCAGGTGCAACGAGAAGAAGTGGCGGAGAAGGGCCATGGAAGGAGCAACGCCTACCATGGCCTCACAGACAAAGGCAAAGACGGCAAGAAGGGTCACGGATTGGGGATCAAGGTGCAGCATGTGGATCTGATAATGGGCAAGCACCGCATTGAAGAAGGCGGAGAAAGGAGGAACCAGGCCAGCCCAAAGGGCGTTGATGAAGAATGGGACTTTGGTGGCTGTCCGGTTGATGCGAGCACGAGACGCAAGCCAGGCCACCGTCCCTCCCCACTCATTGAAGCTGGAGGCGAGCATGGGGCGCACCTTGTCCATGGCTTCTTGATTGAGCACCAGCGACCTGCCAATGGCAGGCTCGATGACCGGGCGCAGTTCGGTGGAAGACAGGGGCTTCTTCCCTTTCCCCGTTTGACCCGGCGCCATGGCGACAGGAGGACTGAGCTCAGATCGGATTGGGAAAGGGGCTGAGCTCTGGGGAAGCGGGACAATTGGGGGAGTTCGCCGCAACGATGGGAGGGAAACCGTGTAGACCGCGGTGGCCGCCTAGCCAGGCGGGTATCAAGGCAGCATGGGGAAGTGGAGACTCCCACGTCCAATCAACCGCCACGCGTTGACCTAGGCCGCAGGCTGTTGGGGCCCGCGGTGCTCCGCACTTGCCCTTTGGCTTCGCCTAGAAGCCAAGTCCGAGCGCGCCCTGGGCCCAGGGGCTACTATCGGTGTTCTGGGAATGGGGGTCCCCAGACTTGCCTGCCTGCGGCCCATGGTGTGGCTCTGCAAGCGGGCCCGTACGGCCCATCTTCACCAACAAGCTTTCAAGACCCTCGCGAGGGCCAAGCCTCGCAAGGCGCGCGACACAAGACCTCCTCGGGAGCGACCTCACCAGGCTGGCTCGCGAGGGGCGCAGAGATCAAGGCAAGGCAAACCTCGCGAGGTTCCAGTGACGTGAGCCATGACGAACGAGATCAGGCGGGCGCCAGCGCGCACAGTGTCCTTGTTTCCTCTTTGGTGCTAAGGAGGCAAGCGCAGACAAGGAGTACCGAGGCGTCAAGCAAAGGTTTCCACATCGGTGCAATGAGACCAAGACCAGCAGGACGGCAAGACGGAGGTCACCATGGATCCCAAGGCGGCGTCACCACCAGAGCCTTTTGCAGGCGAAGACCACCTTTAGTCAGGATAAGCTATACTAGTTTTCCCCTTTCAAATTGGCCGTTGTTGGCTCCCTTCCTGCTCAATATTTGGGGAGAGGACAAGGGCCTCTATAAATAGGACTAGCCACCATAGTAGGAGGCATCTCATCTTGAGTAATCCTCACCCACACAAGTTCACCAAGCACAAGAACACCTCGCCTCAGGAGGCTGTTCTTCCCATTGTACCGTTCATCCTCAGCCCAAGAGGCAATCCACCACCACACATTGGAGTAGGGTATTACACCCAACGGTGACCCGAACCAGTATAAATCTTGTGTCCTTTGTGTTGCGAGTTCATCGAGCTAGCCTTTGAGATCGTGGCGAGGTTGACGGTGTGATTCAGTAGGGGGAGATCTTCGTGCGCACCCCAGTGTTCGAACCTTGAGGGTTTTGCCGGAACCCAAGATCCGGCACAGGAGGATTGGCTGGTTGACTACTCCACAGCCATCAACATAGCAAACGGCAACAAGCGTGTTGCCATGAAGTACGTTCTGCTCATGCTCCAAGGCACGACCCGGACATGGCTGAATAACCTCAAGCCCTACAGCGTTAACCGCTGGCTGGATTTCTCTGATGTCTTCATCCGCAACTTCACCAGCATCTACAAGCGGCTGCCCAAGCCCTGCCAGCTCTCCCTGTGCGTCCAAGGATCGACCAAGTCCACCTGCGAGTACTTGACGCGGTGGGCTGAACTGCGCAACTCCTGCGAAGGGGTGCATGTGGTGCAAGCCATAGAGTACTTCACTGCCAGGTGCCGAGAGGGCACCCTACTCAAGCACCGACTACTCTGCGATGAGCCGGCCACACTCAACGAGCTACTGATCATAGCAGAGAAATACGCCACTGTCGATTCTTCAATGAAGTCGGAGCTCCGGGTGGACGTGTCCGGGAAGGTGCTTCCTCCGGCCCCTCAGACGCTGGCTGGTGATTCCAGTCGGCACCAACAGTCGAACGACAACAAGCGCAAAGCCCCCCAGCCGGCTTCCACCAGCCGGCAGGTGGCGACAGTTGAAGATCAGCAGCTGGAAGGTCAACCCGGCCCCAAGTGTCAAAAGGGCGGCAAGCCTGCTTGGTTTCCCACCTTCTCCTTCGAGCAGACCCTTGATGCTCCCAGCTAGTTCCACAGCGGCGCGAAGCCGTCCAACCACACAACCCGACAATGCCACTGGATCACTGATAACCCAGAAGTATAGGGGATCGCAACAGTTTTCGAGGGTAAGTATTTAACCCAAATTTATAGATTCGACACCAAGGGAGCCAAAGAATATTTGAGGGTATTAGCACCTGAGTTATCAATTCAACCACACCTGGTGATTAATTATCTGCAGCAAAGTGATCAATAGCAAAGTAGTTTGATAGTTTCGATAGTAGTGACAGCAGAATGGTAACAGTAACAGTGATAGCAGTAATTTGTAGCAAGTGTACCAGTGATGATAGCAGTAGTAACGCAGCAGAATCAATAAGGATAAATTCGTAGGCATTGGATCGGTGACTTGTTGGATGATATTCATCATGTGACAGTTATAACCTAGGGCGATACGACATTAGCTCCAGTTCATCGATATAATGTAGGCATGTATTCCGTAAATAGTCATATGTGCTTTATTAAAAGAACTTGCATGACATCTTTTGTCCTACCCTCTCATGGTAGCGGGGTCCATATTGGAAACTAAGGGATATTAAGGCCTCCTTTTAATAGAGAGCCGGAACAAAGCATTAACACATATTGAATACATGAACTCCTCAAACTACAGTCGTCACCGGGAGTGGGCCCGGTTGTTGTCACTCTGGGTTTGCCGGATCATAACACGTAGTAGGTGACTATAACTTGCAAGATCGGATCTAAAACATGGATATAATGATGAATTCATAAATGGTTCAGATCTGAGTTCATGGCACCCGGGCCCAAAGTGACAAGCATTAAGCATAGAAAAGTCATAGCAACCTCAATCTAAGAACATAGTGGATACTATGGATCAAGCCCTAACTAAACTAACTCGATTACATGATGAATCTCATACAACTCCTCACCGACCAGCAAGCTTACGAAGGAATTACTTACTCCCGGTGGGGTGCATCATGGAATTGGCGATGGAGAAGGGTTGGTGATGACGAAGAACGAAGATCCCCCTCTCTGGAGCCCCAAATGGACTCCAGATCTGCCCTCCCGAGGAAGAACAGGGCTTGGCGGCGGCTCTATCTCGTGGATCACGATAATTCTTTTTTTCTTATTTTTTCTGGATTAATGTGAATTTATAGTATCAGGGGGGTCATCAGCGGGGCCACCAGGTGGGTACAACCCACCTGGGCGCGCCAGGAGAGGGTGGGCGCGCCCTGGTGGGTTGTGCCCAACCAGGGCCCCCTCTCTGGTGGTTGTTGGCTCCAAAAATCCTTATTTATTCCATAAAAAATCCTCGAAAAGTTTCGTTCCATACCGAGAACTTTTATTTCTGCACAAAAAGAACACCATGGTAGTTCTGATGAAAACAGCGTCAGTCCGGGGTTAGTTTCATCGAAATCATGCAAATTAGAGTCCAAAACAAGAGGAAAAGCATGAGAAAAAGTAGATACTTTGGAGACGTATCAACTCCCCAAAGCTTAAACCTTTGCTTGTCCTCAAGAAATTCAGTTGATAAACTGAAAGTGAGAAAGAAAAACTTTTACGAACTTGTTTGCTCTTGTTTGCATAAATAAGCTTAAACAGCACCCAGGTTTTGAGCCAACATTATAACTAACCATGTCAACAATAGCTCTTAAAGATAATAATGACTCATATCAATGACATAATCAGCTAGCGAGCAATAATAAGATATCTCAAACAGCAACATCTTGTCGAAATAACCATGATATAATATGACAATAATGGTATCTCGCTAGCCCTTTCTGAGACTGCAAAACATAAATGCAGAGCACCTCCAAAGTTCACGCAACGACTAAACATTGTAATTCATGGTAGAAAAGATCCAGTCATGATGCACCCAACATTAGCTATACACAATGCATAAATCATGACAGTTGTGCTCTACTCGGTTTCTGGCGCTTGGTTTATAGAAGGTGATGACACAACATAAAAGTAAATAGAAAGTCCCTTCGCAGAGGGAAGCAGTGATTTGCCGAGGTGCCAGAGCTCAGTTTTTAAACAGAGATAAATGATAATTTTGAGACATGCCCCCTTCTCATTCACTTCACGACCATCAGTTATCAACATCTTCCATCTTAAGCACGCTAGTTGCTGTTCCCAAGCGGTAAAAGTAAAGGTTTACTCCCCCTTCCACCAACAATCACATTCCACGGCTTGTCCAAAACAACGGGTGTCGTCCAAACCAACAACAGTCCCGGGGGAGTTTTGTTTAATTGCTAGCATTTTTTAGTTCGGGACTAGGAATCCCTATTACCGCCCATTTCCTCGTGCGATGGCGAGTGAGTAAACACTCGACCTGAGGATAACATGCTTAGCATGGAAGATATCAACCACCTCCTGTCGTTCCATGAACGATCCAGGCAGACCAAATGGATAATTTTTTTAGAAGTTTTTAGAGGTGGCACATGCAAATTTACTTAGGACGGCAGGGTAATACCGTATATAGGTAGGTATCGTGGACTCATCTGTAATAACTTTGGGTTCAAGGTTTTTGATGTACAAGCAGAATTCCCACTTAGTACAGGCGAAGGCTAGCAATTAAGATTGGGCAGCGGCCAGCTAGAGAGCAACAACGATCATGACCAGGCATTATGCATAAGTAACATTGGACACTAGCATGAGTAGGATATGAACACCATGAACATAAACATTATAGAGGCTATGTTGGTTTTGATTCAACTACATGCATGAACATGTACCAAGTCAAGCCACTCCAACATTCATAGGAGGATACCATATCATCATACTACATCACAATCATTTTAACGCTATGTTGATATCCAAGATAAATCATTATCCACTCCAAGCTACTTATGCATGGCATGAGAAACTATAATCTCTAATTGTCATTGCAAACATGTTTAATCATAATGGGCTGAAGCCTGGATACTAGGTTAAACATATTTACACAGACAGAACAAGTCGAGTTCATACCAGTTTCTCTTTGCCATGGCCCGCTCATCGAATATCATCATTATTGCCTTTCACTTGCACGACCAGATGATATGAAAATAATAATAGTGCAAGAGTGCCATGGACTAAGCTGGAATCTGCAAAACATTTTATTCAACAGGAGAAGACAAGGTAAAATGGGCTCTTATTAGTTCAACAGTTATTCATATGAGAGCCAGTCAACATTTTCATCGTGGTCTTCTCCTCGGTACAACTCGAATAAAAAGAAAAGAAATTCAGAGAAACACATTGAAATATTTTTAGAGTTTTTGGTTTTCTTCAACAAGCAAGTAAAAAGCAAAAACAAGAAAAACTATTTACACAGGAAAGCTCCCAACAAGCAAAAGAAGAACGGGGAAATCTTTTTGGATTTTCTTTTTAATACTACTACTAAGCATGCATAGAAAGTAAATTACTACAACTATTTTTTTTGGTTTTTCTCAAGTTTTTCAAACACACAAGAAGAAAGCAAGAAAAATAAATCTAAGCATGGATGATACAATGAAAAAGTGTGAGCACCGACAGATAGAATAATATGTGAACATGAATATAATGTTGGTGAGAAACACGTACTACCCCAAGCTTAGGCTTTTGGCCTAAGTTGGTAATCGATCAGTAGCCTGGAGGGTAGTAGGGGTCCTTAGGAGCAGGAATCCACTTATCCCACTATTGAGGAGTGGGCATCCACTGATCCCGCTGTGGAGGTGCATGTGCAGCCTTTGCAGCAGTGTGAGCGTTCCAGAAGGCGAGGATGTCTGCAGGCATAATCCGGTATCCGCCCCTGGCAACAGAATCAAACAAAGCAGGTGCAGGAAAGGGGATAACATCACGGGTGTCAATGTTATAGACCAAGTTATAATGAATGGCAAGATCAGGGTGATCATGTGCAAGAAAGTGATGGTGATGCATGCCTGCACGGTCTAGGTAAACTGTGGTAAGAGGGACATCATGAGGGCGTATCGTAACCTCGAAGTGATCCGCCAAACGAGTGGAAAAAATCCCACCATGTATTTTTCCATGGGATTTATTAAGATGGAGGCGACGAGCCACAATAGCTCCCAAGCTATAAGTGTTGTTGTCCTCAATTGCGCGACGTAAAACAGCAAGATCTGGTGAACTAAGTGCACCCACCATCTCCCTAGCAAGCAAGCATTTGGTAATAAAGAGTGCAAAATAACGAACAGCAGGAAAATGTAAACCACCGGCAGTGATGGCTGACACTCTCCTCTCATCGCCCACTGTCAAAGTGCGACAGAAATCCTCAAACTCAGCCGGCCTAGGCTCAACTAAGCTCCCATCAAACGGGAACATGCATATGTCACAAAATTCAGTAAGTGGTATCTGGTGGTTTTCAGCATATAAATCAAATCTCACTTCAGGAGGATTATTTCTAGGCAAGAATGTAAAGCTTTGAACAAAGACATTTGTGAGGATTTGGTGTTGGTCACACTCATCTGCGATGAAGTCGGTGAGACCGGCATTAGCAATGAATTGCATGAACACCTCATGAATTCTAGCTTCTTGCAGGAACGGGACGTGCGGCCATTCGCACGGCCTTACCTCCGCCAACCTCCGAAGGTGGAGATCATTGTCAGAAGACTCCCCAATAACACCCTTGGAGTTCTTCCTAGAGCCAAATTTCCTGAAGATAGTCATGTCCGCGTACAATTTTTCCTATGAACAAAAATCTGAATTTTTAGTTCACAAAATTTTCCAGCAAAACTTCACAAATTGATAGCAACTACTCATAGGAATACATAGAGGCCATAGCAAGCATTCAAACTACTTAGAACACTAAGAATTGAACATGCAAGCACATCTACAGCAGCACCAAGAGTAGCTATTTATTCAAAGTATAAACCGCTAAAACAAAAACTAATTGGACAAATGAAGGAGCCACATACCAAGCAACAAATCCCTGAAATAGTTTCAGAAATGGAGCTTCAAGCAAAGAGATCGAAATTGGCAGCAAAATGAGCAAGAACGCGGGAGAGAGAGCAGGAGTGATTGTTTTGGAGGTAGGTGACAATGTGGGATGAAGAGGTAAGTGAGGGGGCCCACGTGGGGACCACAACCCCCCAGGGCGCTCCAGGGGGTGCTGGCGCGCCCAGGTGGGTTGTGCCCACCTGGCGCACCTCCCTCTGGTTGTTTTTGCAGCAAAAATTCTTAAATATTCAGAAAAAATCATATAAAAATTTAAGGGCATTTTGAGAACTTTTATTTTTTTGGGTCATTTTTTGTTGCACGGGAAATTCAGAAAACAGACAAAACAGGGCATTTTATTTTATTTAACTAATAAAAACAGAGAATAAAAAGTAGGGACAGAAGGTAGTGCTTACTAAATTCATCAACTTCATACCGTTCAAAAATGATTCATTAATAAGGTTGATCAGGTCTTATTAACAACCACTTTCGTTAGCATGAAACCGAAGAACTTTCGTAAATCACTAAGTTACCTCAATGGGGATTTGCATTTCCCAAACAATAAGCATTTCATATTTCTTTTTGTCAGTAGGTAGAGGTATTTGAAAACTTCCACTAGTGATTGTCGGAGATTTTACAATAACATTAATGCCATTCACCTGGAATTGTTTCTTCGGAAAGTGCACTATATGCTCATTACCATTGATATGAAAAGTGACCTTGCTTTTATTGCAATCAATAACAGCCCCTGCAGTATTCAAGAAGGGTCTACCAAGGATAATCGACATATTGTCGTCCTCGGGCATCTCAAGTATAACAAAGTCAGTCAAGATAGTAACATTAGCAACAACAACGGGCACATCCTCAGAGATACCGATAGGTATGGTAGTTGATTTATTGGCCATTTGCAAAGATATTTCAGTAGGTGTGAGTTTATTCAAGTCAAGTCTTTTATATAAAGAGAAAGGCATAACACTAACACCAGCTCCTAAGTCACACAAAGCAGTTTTCACATAATTCTTTTTGATAGAGCAAGGTATAGTTGGTATTCCCGGATCTCCAAGTTTTTTAGGTACTCCATCTTTGAAAGTACAATTAGCAAGCATAGTGCATATTTCATCTTTCGGTATTTTTCTCTTATTAGTGATGATGTCTTTCATATACTTTGCATAAGGAGGCATTTTCAAGATATCAGTCAAGCGAGTACGCAAAAAGACTGGCCTCAGCATTTCAGCAAAACGTTCAAATTCTTCATCATCATTCTTTTTAGTTGACTTGGGTGGAAAAGGCATAGGTTTTTTAACCCACGGTTCTCTTTCTTTACCGTGTTTCCTAGCCACAAAGTCTCTTTTATCATACCTTTTATTCTTAGGTTGTGGGTTATCAAGATCAACAGGTGGTTCTATCTCAACATCATTATCTGGTTCTTTATAATTATTTGGTTGAGAGTCTTCATGAATCTCATCATTGTCTTTTTCATTATCACTAGGTGAGTGTTCATTACCAGACTGAGTTTCAGCATCAGAGATAGAAACTTCATTTTCATTGTCAGGAGGTTTCTCTATTTCAGGTTCACTAGAAGTGTGCAAGGTTCTATCATCTTTCTTTTCCTTTTTCTTTTTAGAAGGACTAGGTGCACTATTGTTAGCTCTTTGTGAATCTTGTTCAATTCTTTTAAGGTGTCCCTTGGGATAAAGTGGTTCCTGAGTCATTTTACCTCCTCTAGTTGCAACTCTAACAGCAAAGTCATGCATATTGTGATTCATTTCATCAAGTAATTCTCTTTGTGATTTAGCAACTTGTTCTAGTTGGGTTTGAACCATAGAAGCATGTTTTCCAACACCTCTAACATCATTTGATATTCTAAATAACAAGTCACTCAAGCGAGCAATCATATCAGAATTATAATTCAATTGTTTCATAACATTTGCATTGAAGTGATCTTGTTTTCTAATATAGTTTTCAAACTCATACAGGCATTGACTAGGGTGCATATTGTGAGGATTATCATTTCATTGAACTTCATAACAGAATTTACCTCTACCACCTTAGGCAGTGGTGGTGTATTAAGCCCATGTATTTCTTCAATAGGAGGTAAAATTTTAACATCCTCAGCTTTAATACCTTTTTCCTTCATAGATTTCTTTGCCTCTTGCATATCTTCGGGACTGAGATATAATATACCCTCTTCTTCGGAGTGGGTTTAGGCGGTGGTTCAGGAATAGTCCAATCATCATAATTTTTCAATATGTTATTCAATAATTCTTCAGCTTGAGCAATAGTTCGTTCCCTGAAAACACAACCAGCACAACTATCTAGGAAGTCCCTAGAAGCATCGGTTAGTCCATTATAGAAGATATCAAGTATTTCATTTTTCTTAAGAGGATGATCAGGCAAAGCATTAAGTAACTGGCAAAGCCTCCCCCAAGCTTGTGGGAGACTCTCTTCTTTAATTTGCACAAAGTTAAATATTTCCTGTAAGGCAGCTTGTTTCATATGAGCAGGTAAATATTTTTCAGAGAAGTAATAAATCATATCCTGGGGACTAAGCACACAACCAGGAGCAAGAGTATTGTACCAAGCTTTAGCATCACCCTTTAATGAGAAAGGAAATAATTTGAGAATAAAGTAATAGCGAGTTTTCTCATCATGAGTAAAAAGGGTGGCTATATCATTCAACTTAGTAAGATGTGCCACAACAGTTTCAGTTTCATAACCATGGAAAGGATCAGATTCAACCAAAGTAATTAATTCTGGGTCAACAAAGAATTCATAATCCTTGTCAGCAATATAGATAGGTGAAGTAGCAAACTTAGGATCACATTTCATTCTAGCATTCAGAGATTTTTCTTTATACTTGCATAGTAATTCCTCTAGATCATCTCTATCATTGCAAGCAAGAATATCTCTAGTTGCTTCTTCACTCATAACATGACCTTCCGGTACCTTAGGCATTTCATATCTAGGAAGACTAGTTCTAGCAGGTGTTTCAGGAGTTTTAGTTTCAAGCTCATCATCAGATTCAACATCATGTTCTATAACTCTAGCAATTTGTTTATCAAGAAAGTCACCAAGTGACACATCATCATTATCAAGCAAGGTACTGGCATCATCATAAGCATCATTCATAGTAGAAGTAGCATCATCAATAACTTGCGACATATTAGAATTCATAGCATGTGGTGGTGTTGCAAGTTTACTCATGACAGAAGGTGAATCTAAAGCAGAACTGGATGGCAGTTTCTTACCTCCCCTCGTACTTGAGGGAAATATCTTCGGTTTAGGATCCTTCAGATTCTTCATAGTGATAATATGATAATAATCCCAAGTGACTCAACAAATATAGCTATGCTCCCCGGCAATGGCGCCAGAAAAAGGTCTTGATAACCCACAAGTATAGGGGATCGCAACAGTTTTCGAGGGTAAGTATTTAACCCAACTTTATAGATTCGACACAAGGGGAGACAAAGAATATTTGAGGGTATTAGCAGCTGAGTTGTCAATTCAACCACACCTGGAGATTAATTATCTGTAGCAAAGTGATCAGTAGCAAAGTAGTTTGATAGTTTCGATAGTAGTGACAGCAGCAATGGTAACATCAATAGTGATAGTGATAGTAGTAATTTGTAGCAAGTGTAGCAGTGATGATAGAAGTAGTAACGTAGCAAAATCAATAAGGATAAATTCGTAGGCATTGGATCGGTGACTTGTTGGATGATATTCATCATGTGACAGTTATAACCTAGGGTGATACGGCACTAGCTCCAGTTCATCGATATAATGTAGGCATGTATTCTGTAAATAGTCATACGTGCTTTATTAAAACAACTTGCATGACATCTTTTGTCCTACCCTCCCATGGCAGCGGGGTCCATATTGGAAACTAAGGGATATTACGGCCTCCTTTTAATAGAGAACCGGAACAAAGCATTAACACATAGTGAATACATGAACTCCTCAAACTACGGTCGTCACCGGGAGTGGGCCCGGTTGTTGTCACTCCGGGGTTGCCGGATCATAACACGTAGTAGGTGACTATAACTTGCAAGATCAGATCTAAAACATGGATATAATGATGAATTCATAAACAGTTCAGGTCTAACGCTAACTAAATTTAGTTAGTTTAATTAACCACTGACAGACGGGACCCACAGGTCCGGGTTGACCTGAACCGTCTCCGTTGACTGCTGACGTCACCCAGACGCAACGCTGACGCAATAACTTATTTACTGGTTTATTCTTATATAGGAAATTCCAGAAAATGTTGCAAACTTCAAAAATTCATAGAAATTAATCTGTAACTCAGAATGAAATAAATTATATATGAAAAATTATTAGAAAAATGCAATCTATCCATTTATGCTACTTTCATGCATGTTAAACAACCTAATACCTACTGTATAAGTGAAAACATGATAATGGCATCTTAAATGCTAAATATGGAGTTTGCATATGAACCCTTGGTCCATATGGACTTCATTTGATTTTTGCTAGATGCATTAGTGCAAATCATAACATTATTACCATGTCACATTCATCCATCATATTGTTGCATTGCATCGATTGTATTTCTTCTCTATTGCCGGTATTTGTCCCCTCTCGGTAGACGATGTTTCCAACGACGTGATCGATGACACCGATGAAGAGCTATACTATCTTCAGAAGTGCCAGGCAAGCAAAAACCCCTTGTTCATTCTGATACAATCCCACTCTCTCGCTCCTGCTCTCCTTTACTGCATTAGGACAACACCGATTCAACTGTTACATGCTGCGGTAGTTGAACCCCTTTTCCTCTGCATGACCTGTCATTGCCACAGTAAATAGATGAAACCCACTAGCATGAGTAGGAGTTGTTTGAGCCCTGATGTGCCTACTCATTCATGCTTGTTAGTCATGCCTGCTACTGCTTAGAGTTGAGTCAGGTCTGATTCATCAGGGATGAATTGGAATGTGGTAAACAAGAGCTCTCAACAGTAGGACTTGTTTACCACATTCCAATTCATCCCTGATGAATCAGACCTGACTCAACTCTAAGCAGTAGCAGGCATGACAAACAAGCATGAATGAGTAGGCACATCAGGGCTCAAACAACTCCTACTCATGCTAGTGGGTTTCATCTATTTACTGTGGCAATGACAGGTCATGCAGAGGAAAAGGGGTTCAACTACCGCAGCATGTAACAGTTGAATCGGTGTTGTCCTAATGCAGTAAAGGAGAGCAGGAGCGAGAGAGTGGGATTGTATCAGAATGAACAAGGGGTTTTTGCTTGCCTGGCACTTCTGAAGATAGTATAGCTCTTCATCGGTGTCATCGATCACGTCGTTGGAAACATCGTCTACCGAGAGGGGACAAATACCGGCAATAGAGAAGAAATACAATCGATGCAATGCAACAATATGATGGATGAATGTGACATGGTAATAATGTTATGATTTGCACTAATGCATCTAGCAAAAATCAAATGAAGTCCATATGGACCAAGGGTTCATATGCAAACTCCATATTTAGCATTTAAGATGCCATTATCATGTTTTCACTTATACAGTAGGTATTAGTTCGTTTAACATGCATGAAAGTAGCATAAATGGATAGATTGCATTTTTCTGATAATTTTTCATATATAATTTATTTCATTCTGAGTTACAGATTAATTTCTATGAATTTTTGAAGTTTGCAACATTTTCTGGAATTTCCTATATAAGAATAAACCAGTAAATAAGTTATTGCGTCAGCGTTGCGTCTGGGTGACGTCAGCAGTCAACGGAGACGGTTCAGGTCAACCCGGACCTGTGGGTCCCGTCTGTCAGTGGTTAATTAAACTAACTAAATTTAGTTAGCGTTAGACCTGAACTGTTTATGAATTCATCATTATATCCATGTTTTAGATCTGATCTTGCAAGTTATAGTCACCTACTACGTGTTATGATCCGGCAACCCCGGAGTGACAACAACCGGGCCCACTCCCGGTGATGACCGTAGTTTGAGGAGTTCATGTATTCACTATGTGTTAATGCTTTGTTCCGGTTCTCTATTAAAAGGAGGCCGTAATATCCCTTAGTTTCCAATATGGACCCCGCTGCCATGGGAGGGTAGGACAAAAGATGTCATGCAAGTTGTTTTAATAAAGCACGTATGACTATTTACAGAATACATGCCTACATTATATCGATGAACTGGAGCTAGTGCCGTATCACCCTAGGTTATAACTGTCACATGATGAATATCATCCAACAAGTCACCGATCCAATGCCTACGAATTTATCCTTATTGATTTTGCTACGTGCTCTACGTGGCGCGGGAAGGAAGTTGAGCACAACGGCCGGACCGCTAGCTGGTCGGAGGCTCGTCGGCGGCGGTCACAGGCGGCGGCGCGTGCGGGCAAGCAAGGTGCGGCGGCTATGGTGCACGAGAGCGAGAGCGGAGAGGGGGAAACGGTTCGGTGGCTCACGGCGGTTGCAGCAGGCGTCGAAGTGGGTTCGGGGAAGGCCGGACGGTGACGAGTCAACGATGGGGATCCGCGGCGGCCGACAATGAAGAAGATGTCGGGGACGGCATTCTGAGGCGTCTGGCATTGAGTGAGTCGACGGGGAGGATGAGGGCATCGAGGCGGAGGCCATGGACACGTCGGCGAGGCGAGGGAGGGCTTGTGGCCGTGGCTACGGCGAGCGGTGGTGATGGCGGCGCTCGGGTGTGTTCGGGAGAGAGCCAGGGAATGGGATGGGTCGAGGAGGTGAGCGAGGGGGTTCTAGGGGGGTGCATGGCGTCTCCAGCCAGCTCCAGGCGGTTGGCGGCAAGCAGGAGGAGGCGTGGCGAGCTCGGTGGTCTCGCGGTGTCCCTCCTCTGCCTATTGGCAGAGGTAGGCGATGACTGGCACCAGGCCAATGGGTTGGGCCGTGCTGGGCCAGGCCAGGTAAGCGCCATGTAAGTGCTTTCTCCGCTCTGTCTTTTCTAGTTTTGTTCTGTTTTCTATTTATGCAATTTTGTTTTAATTTGGTTTTTCCAACCAAATTGCTTTTAAAAATTCTGAAAAATAGTTGTGGGCACTAAATGAATTATTCCAGAGGCCCTCAACTAAATCCAAAATTGTTGGAGCATTTAAAATATTTATAGTATTTAAATGCCCCAATTCAAATACAATATGAGTTAATTCAAATAACCAGAATGGCCTAAAAATATGTGCATCATTTTTGGCAGAGGTTTTCACCTTTATCAAAAATCATGAACTTTTCTAAAGGGCATTTTGGGTTCATTGAAAAGATTTAAACTTGAACCTAGTTGAATTGATTTAGTGCCAGGGCTTGGTCATCCCCAATTCAAATTTCCTTTGAATTTAAACATGATGCATGCTCACTGATGCAACTATTTACAGTCATGAATCTAGGGCTGTGACAGAAAAAAAGAAGGGACAATGTTATTATCCTTTTACCACACTTGTGCTTCAAAGTAGCACCGTGATCTTCATAATAGAGAGTCTCTTATTTTGTCACTTTCATATACTAGTGGGAAATTTCATTATAGAACTTGGCTTGTATATTCCAATGATGGGCTTCCTCAAAATGCCCGAGGTCTTCGTGAGCAAGCAAGTTGGATGCACACCCACTTAGTTTCTTTTTGAGATTTCATACACTTATAGGTCTAGTGCATCCGTTGCATGGCAATCCCTACTCCTTGCATTAACGTCAATTGATGGGCATCTCCATAGCCCGGTTATTAGCCTCGTTGATGTGAGACTTTCTCCTTTTTTGATCTTCCCACATAACCCCTACCATTATACCTTATTCCACCATAGTGCTATATCCATGGCTTGCGCTCATGTATTGCGTAAGAATTGAAAAGGCTGAAGCGCGTTAAAAAGTATGAACCAATTGCTTGGCTAAAACCGGGGTTGTACATGATATGAATATTTTGTGTGGGGAAGATGGAGCATAGCCAGACTATATGATTTTGTAGGGATAACTTGCTTTGGCTATGTTATTTTGATAAGACATAATTGCTTGATTAGCATGCTTGAAGTATTATTGTTTTTATGTCAACATTAAACTTTTATCTTGAATCATGTTAAATCTGAACATTCGTGCCACAATAAGAAGAATTACATTGAAATTATGCTAAGTAGCATTCCACATCAAAAATTCTATTTTTATCATTTACCTACTCGAGGACGAGCAGGAATTAAGCTTGGGGATGCTTGATACGTCTCCAACGTATCTATAATTTTTCATTGTTCCATGCTATATTATATTCTGTTTTGGACATTATTGGGCTTTATTATACACTTTTATATTATTTTTTGGACTAACCTATTAACCGGAGGCCCAGCCCAGAATTGTTGTTTTTTGCCTGTTTCAGAGTTTCCCAGAAAAAGAATATCAAACGGAGTCCAAACGGAATGAAACCTTCGGGAACATGATTTTCGGAACGAACGTGATCCAGAGGACTTGGACCCTACATCAAGACATCAACCAGGAAGGCACGAGGTAGGGGGGCGCGCCCTCCACCCTCATGGGCCCCAAGTTGCTCTACCGACGTACTTCTTCCTCCTATATATACCTACGTACCCCCAAACTACCAGATACGGAGCCAAAAACCTAATTCCACCGCCGCAACCTTCTGTACCCATGAGATCCCATCTTGGGCCTTTTTCGGAGCTCCGCCGGAGGGGGCATCGATCACGGAGGGCTTCTACATCAACACCATAGCCTCTCTGATGATGTGTGAGTAGTTTACCTCAGACCTTCGGGTCCATAGTTATTAGCTAGATGGCTTCTTCTCTCATTTTGGATCTCAATACAATGTTCTCCCCCTCTCTTGTGGAGATCTATTCGATGTAATCTTCTTTTGCGGTGTGTTTGTTGAGATCGATGAATTGTGGGTTTATGATCAAGTTTATCTGTGAACAATATTTGAATCTTCTCTGAATTCTTTTATGTATGATTGGTTATCTTTGCAAGTCTCTTCGAATTATCAGTTTGGTTTGGCCTAATAGATTGATCTTTCTTGCAATGGGAGAAGTGCTTAGCTTTGGGTTCAATCTTGCGGTGTCCTTTCCCAATGACAGTAGGGGCAGCAAGGCACATATTGTATTGTTGCCATCGAGGATAACAAGATGGGGTTTATATCATATTGCATGAGTTTATCCCTCCACATCATGTCATCTTGCTTAAAGCGTTACTCTGTTCTTATGAACTTAATACTCTAGATGCATGCTGGATAGCGGTCGATGTGTGGAGTAATAGTAGTAGATGCACGCAGGAGTCGGTCTACTTGTCTCGGACGTGATGCCTATATACATGATCATACCTAGATATTCTCATAACTATGCTCAATTCTGTCAATTGCTCAATAGTAATTTGTTCACCCACCATAATACTTATGCTCTCGAGAGAAGCCACTAGTGAACCTATGGTCCCCGGGTCTATTTTCCATCATATTAATCTTCCAACACTTAGTTATTTATATTGCCTTTTATTTTACTTTGCATCTTTATCATAAAAATACCAAAAATATTATCTTATCATATCTATCAGATCTCACTCTCGTAAGTGACCGTGAAGGGATTGACAACCCCTTTATTGCGTTGGTTGCGAGGATTTATGTCAGGACCCCGATTCCAAGTCACATCGATCTAGCCGGTAACACCTCATATCACTTTGCGGCCTCACGCACGGTATTCCCACGGGTGTCGCCTTACCATGGCCCGGGACCGTTTGCATCTTTTGGCTCACTTATATGATAGTGTCGCTAGCATCCATATGACAGAGAACCCGGGCCGACATGACTAGTCGTGAACCCAAAGTGGCACTAACTTACGGGGACAGGCATACATGAATCAACATCGAGCATGTCGGTCAGCAGCGTGCGAATCCGGGCTGTAGCACTGGGCTAACAGGACTCTGGTGAACCGGGCTGTAGCAGGCTAGGCAGGACTCCGGATGTCACCGCGTGACATTTCCCCGAAGGGACAGACACAGGAACGAAGTGAATCACATGCCGGCCAGTCAAGTGTTCCGGAGCAGTAGTGCTGGGCTAGCAGGACTCCGGTGAACCGGGCTGTAGCGGACTACTATGGCTCATGGAAGCACAAGACTACATTTCCCCATAAGAGAGGCTACCAAGGATAAACAACTAGGTTGTCGGATCCCACACATACCAAGCATTTCAATCATACACACAATATGCTCGATATGTGTAAATACAACATGGCATCACAACATAACTCTACGACTCAAGTATTTATTCATTTGGCTCCGAAGAGCGAGATAATACAAACATGGGTCTCATGACCCAACATTCAGAGCATACAAGTCAAAGCACATGCGGAAGCTTAACATGTCTGAGTACAGACATCTACAAATGAAAAAGGCTGAGAAGCCTGACTATCTACCAGATCCTGCCGAGGGCACAAGATCGTAGCTGAGGTATCAAGCTAAACATCGAAGTCCACACGGAACTACTAGCGAGACTGATGTCTCTCTGCAAAACATAATATAAGCAAACGTGAGTACAAATGTACCCAGCAAGACTTACATCAGAACTATCTACATATGCATCAGTATCAAAAGGGGGTGGTGGAGTTTAACTGCAGAAAGCCAGCTTTGACTCGGTGGCTATCCTAAACTACGACTGCAAGTAACTCTTTTGAGGTGGCACACACGAGTCCACATATTCACCATATCAATACACCACTATGGATCCGCTCCCGTCTCCCTACGAGAAAGCCATCCATAGCACTCACGCTTATCTTGCGCATTTTAGAGTATCCACTTTCACTTGTCTATGAACTGTTATAGGCAACCCAGAAGTCCTTTACCGCGGACACGGCTATTCGAATAGATCATATTAACCCTGCAGGGGTGTACTTCGTCACACACGCTCTTGCCACTTACCACCATGTACACGTCGTGTACCTCGGAAACCTTCAAGCGGAAGCCTGGCGAGGGAGTCGGCCATGACCCTACTAACCACACAAGTCTCTCGTCCAGGTTTATCGCCTATTCGGGTTCCATCTGCAAGGAGATCCGGCCGGGGTGTCGCTCACGGCCCCAAACGATGTGTGCAGGGTTCCCGAGCCCACCATCCGGGTGCCACTCGGTACACCAGGCCACGTGTGCCTAGTCTGTCCCAAGCCCACCTGTACCGGGTGCCACTTGGTAGACTACTAGCACTACCTACAAACACCAGAAACTAGTTGCAACTCCTGGACAGAGATCAAGTTGATTAATAAGTCGAGAGGGGTCGAGTTACCGGAACCCAATGTGTGGTAGTAACTGTTCATGGATCACAAACACAGAACTCAGTTCCTGAGGACGGTTTCAATGAGACAACCCACCATGTACTCCTACATGGCCTCTCACTGCTACCTTTACCAAATCGTGTTCACACACTTAGCTCTCACACAGTAGGACATGTTCACAACTTTCCAATTCATTCCCGATGAATCAGACCTGACACAACTCTAAGCAATAGCAAGCATGACAAACAAGCATGGATGAGTAGGCACATCAGGGCTCAAACAACTCCTACTCATGCTAGTGGGTTTCATCTATTTACTGTGACAATGACAGGTCATGCAGAGGAAAGGGGTTCAACTACCGCAGCATGTAACAGTTGAAACGCTGTTGTCCTAATGCAGTAAAAGAGAGCAGGAGCGAGAGAGTGGGATTGTATCGGAATGAACAAGGGGGTTTTGCTTGCCTGGCACTTCTGAAGATAGCATTGAGTCTTCATTAGTGTCAACGATCACAACGCCGGAACATCGTCTACCGAGAGGGGACAAATACCGGCAACAGAGAGGAAACACAATCAATGCAATGCAACAATATGATGCATGAATGTGACATGGCAATATGCCGTGAATTGAGCTAATGCCGCTAGCAACATGTTAAATGCAGTTGGTTTGAACCCTAGGTTCAATTCAAACTCCATATGTGAGGGTTTAAATGCCATTTATATGATTTGGCCTAAACAGCAGCCATAAGTTGTTCTAACATGCATGAAAATGGTACAGATGGATAGATTGGATTTTTCTGATCATTTTTCATATATAAATGTTTTCCATCTAACTTATAGATTATTTTCTATGATTTTTAGAAGTTTTATGCATTTTCTAGAATTTCCTGTATAAGAATAATTCCAGTAATTAAATTACTGCGTCAGCGTTGCGTCATGCTGACCTCAGCAGGTCAACAGGCGCCGTCCAGGTCAAACCTGACATGTGGGGTCCACACGTCAGTGACTAACTAACTAACCTAAGTTAATTAGTGTTAAACTAATACTAACTAAAAGTGTCAGTGGGGGTTGGCCCACGCGTCAGTGACAGAGGGGAGGTCAAACCCCCTGGTCAACCGAGGTTAAAACGCCGGCGTTTAGCCGCCGGCGGCAGCAGACGCGGCGGGGCACTCGGGGGCGGGCTGTGGTGCCCCGTTCGCAGCGTGGCTGGGCTCGTTCGAGAGCCCAGACCAGCGCGCGTCGGGCGGTGGCGCCAGTCGGGCCTGGGTGGCCGGAGGCGATGGCGAGGAGCTCGACCGCGGCGGCCGGAGCTCGGGCGCACTCGGGAACAGGGCTGCGGTGGCCGTGGAGTGGCGTGCTTAGCTCCTACGGCACCTACGCGGCGCGGTGAGCACGTGGGTGTGCTTGGTTGGGAGCTACGACAACTGTGGCCACGGCGGCGAGAAGCTCGGGCGGCGGCGCGGTTCGGTCTCCGGCAGAGCGACGGCTATAGCGTGCAAATGGAGCGCAAAGGAGGGGGGTTCGGGTCAGTGGCTCACGGCGAGTCGGACGAGCAGGTCGGCGAGCTCGGGGACGCGGAGACGGCGGCGAATCGACGGGCGCGGCCTTCGGCGACCGAGGAGGAAGAAGATGAAGCAGCCGGTGATGCAGGCTGTCCCAGCGCTCGGGGCCAGGGTGGGGCGAAGTAGCGGACGATGGCGGAGCTTGCAGACGAGGTGGGGAGTTGAGGGGAGCACGGTGGCCGTGGTTACGGCGAGCGGCGCTCTCAGGTGCGTTCGGTGACGAGAGGAAGGGAGAGCAGAGGAGGAGGGGACCAGAGAGAGTGAGAGGGTCCGGGGTGTGCGTGGCGTCGCGGGAGGCGCCCAGGGCAACGAGGGGGCAGCCAGGCAGGGTGGAGGTGGCGCGCGCATGCGGCGAGCACACGCCGTCCTGCCTACTGGCAGGAGGTTGAAGACAGTTCGGCGGCTGGGCTGGGCCAGCTACAGTGCTGGGCCAGGTGGGCTGTCAAGGAGGTAAGCCCAGGTGGGGTTTCTCTCTCTCTCCTTTTCTAATTCTGTTTTCTGTTTTCTATTTTCTGCAATTGTTTTGGCTTTATTAAAAATGATAGAGCATTTCCAAAAATCATGAAACTAATCATGGCTACTGTTTAGAATATATCCAACAGTAAACATTTTAGTTTATGATTATTTGAGCATTTAAAATATTTAATAGCATTTAAATGCCCAAATGCAAATACTATATGATTTAATTCAGAGCCCAAATATGTCATGGAAAAATGTGCAGCACCTCTGGTTATTGTTTCCAGCATTTTCCAGAAATGATGAACATTTTTAAAAGCCATTTGGAAACACCGAGAATATTTTAGTTGAACCTAGTGAATTCCTTTGATGCTAGGGTTTAGGCAATCCCCATTTCAATTTTCTGCTAAAATTCAAACATGATGCACACATGAAGCTAGCCTAGTGCAATACGAGAAGCTAGGGATGTGACAACTCGCCCCCACTAAACAAGAATCTCGTCCCGAGATTCAAGCGTAGGGTAAGAGGAAAAGGGGACACAAAAGCTAACACAATCTTCTCGATCCAATACCCTCATCGAAGATGTTGACTCATTGCTTCAAATTGATCTTGTCATCTTTGCTTTCGGGATCTTCATCCAACATGATGACGACAGAAGAAACTCTGTAGGAATCGATCTTCTTAAAGATCGAGCAACTCACGATCAACTCACGGAATGAGATGTTGAAACATCTCGAGTTGAGACACAAAACACATCGAGAGGGATGGAAGAACAAACGATGAGGTTTGATTTGGTGGGCAACAATCCCACGCTTAGATAATATGGTGCATGGGTTCCAAAGCAGCGAGGAGTTAATTGCCATGACTCCATAACGGGGCACCTTAGGAAAGGTGACTCATAGAATTATTCCCTTAAGTGGCAAAAAGAATTACTTATGATACAAAGATCGTTGAAACTCTTTATACCAGCCTAAGGCAATCACAAACGATCGTGTGAACTAATTCGAAAGAATGGCATACTCATACTAGAAGGAATGATGTGCACTACCCTGTTGAAGACAACACCATGGATGATTTTGCTTATCATCGGGGATGGATGGGACCCATAGTAGGACCACTTTTGAAGATGATCCTAAACAGTAATTACTGAGGTGCAAGCTGGGAACAAAATGCAAATGCTGGGTATGATGCTGGTAACTGGGGATAACTCAACGAGAGTGATTCCACCGTTGAATGGTTCTAGCATAATCGAGGAAACCGAGAGCACAAGGACCCCTAAGGATCAACTTCTAGAATAAGTTGCACTAAATCCTCATGGAGAAGATGGTTAAATAGCTCAATCAAGATACTACAATGATAGATCTTCCGGCTAGGTGTGTCGGCCAGAACATCAACCTTGTCGGGACCTACATCATAATCTTGGAAAAGTTCCAACCGTCATATCTGCCTGAGATTCAGATCTAGTTGGCAACAGGATATTCCAGACTCATCGAGTCTAGAAGAAAATGAAGGTTTGCAACACAAATCGACGAGATGACGTTGCGAGATTCTCGGGAAATGAACTACGGTAGCAAGCTCCAAAACATGAGCGGGTTCTGCTACATACATTTGAGAACGTTGTCCAAGACAAGCATGACCACGTGGTAGTCTTATAATAAAACACTACCGAGTTCTGATTGGGAACCATCATCGAGATAACGAAGTCTTGTGCATATCCATCCGGGCCCTTCAGGATTAGCGCATGAACTTCTTTTCTTTGAACAAATCAATCAGTGGCTTGGCATGCTAGGGAATACATATGGAGTGGAGGTAATTAATCTACCAAACCATAGAATACATTCGCACATGCATAATTGACTTGGGATGGTACCAGAGGAAACAAAAACAATCTTTCTCGGATCCACGGCGGGAACTTACATCAAATGCACGTGAATTAGGGAAAGTCACTTCTTTCATCCAAACATATGCTTCATGAGCGGGACACGAAGATAATGCTTATAAACGTTTCCAACACTAGCTCAATGTTCAACATGAATCATGGAGGGGACAAGATGCTGCTGATGGGCTCAACGGCAACTCATCAGAATTTCCATATCACTGGACTTCCACCATTATGTGAACAATGTGTTAGTATTGGTCAGACCAAAAGATGTAATGGTGTATGCTCGAGGAATCAACCACGAGTAAGACAACATTACGAACATCGTTGGTTCTGATTTGATTTGATAATAGCCCATACTCAAATCAAAGTTCGGTTAAGATGATAGGTCCATTAATTGATCACGAGGACCAATCGATGAAGAAATCATCTTTCTACAACAAACACACAACACAAGATATCCCTTTGGAAATGAACTAAGTTTAGACAAGCTTTTATCTTCCAACTCTCCAAGTTGTTGTTTAGCTTGACCAACTAGCTCAGGGGTATCCAACACAGATTCTTGGAGAAGGGGTGGTTTAGAGGAAAACCAACTTGATCACGAGCTCAGCATAACGGTCAGGGAACAACCTGATGATACTTCCGGGAAGATATCCGGAAAATGATGAACCACCGATAAGCTACTAAGCTCGAGAACAATCTTGCTTTCGAGGGCAAGATGATATGACTAAATAAGAAAGGGACTGATACAATCCTAACTCTTGATCGAAGAGTGCACCAGGAATAAGGACTGGGTAGCACGATCAATCTTAGAATGATGACCCAATAACCAACACGCTAAGAATGAAATTATCGTCCATTAACCACCAAGCAACGGGGTTGCTAGGAGTATTGATTTCAAACATCCCAATTCACTTGTCGGCATTCCGGTTACAACAACACGAGGACCAAGGAATGAATGATGATGGTGAGAAGTATCACTGTATCAAGAATTCATAAGAGGTGGTGCAATTCTCATGACACTCTTGACATAAAGATGGTAACACTCCAAGGTAGAGCAGAGCAGAAGCTGGATTGGCATTTTGATCTGCGGAATACAATTGCTTTGACCCAATCCTAGATATGGATGAGGTTCTGGAGTTTGTTTCTCCTAGTCATTCTGAAATAGAACAGCTTGACGGACCACGAGAATAATAGGCATTGATAACACGAATGCACAACTACTCCTCACTATCAATTGATAGACGAGGGCCAGAAAATAACTGAAGAGGGACAACCCAAAGGAACATATGTTTTTCTGAGTTGTGGATGCATGAATTAGTATGTCGAACAAATTCAACATATTTCTTCCGGATAACCCATGCAGAAAGGTAGGACTGGCAGATTCACAATGCAGAATGGAGAACTCATCAAGAGCACTCTGGTTGTGATCTTTTGGTTAAGAGAACTTCTGCCATAATGGTTCATGGTATTTGGAAGAAGGAAATACCACGGACCTCGAGGACTATCCCAAAGGTTACTAATATCTTAAGGGAACTAGCAAATACTAACAACAGGAGGTAAGTGGAGTGAATCTCGAGTTCAGAAACCCGGGAATAGAATGCCTACTAACTATATGGCATCACGGGATGCTTTCGAGAATAATGGCCAGAATCATCACACTGGGGATGCAAGCATTGCTAGATTACTACGTGGTCCTCTAAGACACCTAGGGTCATAATAATAACTCCAACATATATGTCAAGGCAACAGAGTACCTCAACTCAACGATTAGTGTGGTTAATCTGGCCCAAAGGAACATCGAGAACGGAAAGAAGGGATTTGCAAATGCATCAGATAATTTAGAAGCCTGGGATGACTCGGACAGCATAACGGCTGTAAATGCTCAAAGGATTTGAGACATCATACAACATGGTGGCATAACCACTCAACATCACAATATAAACTTCCGGGATCAATGGTCAACGTACGGAAGTAGTAGGAACTGAACTGAGGCTTAAATCCATCAATCCTATGAGTCTACGGATTAGTAACATGTGATCCTGATAGAAAGAGGAGAAGCCTAGTTCTTAATCCCCGTAGAAGAGAAGAGGGTGACTCAGATCAGAAGGGCATAAGGTAAAGGAGTAAAAAGAGCCTTACGTTCCCATCCACAATCAATTCCCTTATATAACTAAAGCATTTCTAGACTCAACTTCGAACAGTTTGGCTTGGTAATCCTACAGGAAGTCAGGCTCTGATACCAACGCTGTCAGGACCCCGATTCCAAGTCACATCGATCTAGCCGGTAACACCTCATATCACTTTGCGGCCTCACGCACGGTATTCCCACGGGTGTCGCCTTACCATGGCCCGGGACCATTTGCGTCTTTTGGCTCACTTATATGATAGTGTCGCTAGCATCCATATGACAGAGAACCCGGGCCGACATGACTAGTCGTGAACCCAAAGTGGCACTAACTTACGGGGACAGGCATACATGAATCAACATCGAGCATGTCGGTCAGCAGCATGCAAATCTGGGCTGTAGCACTGGGCTAACAGGACTCCAGTGAACCGGGCTGTAGCAGGCTAGGCAGGACTCCGGATGTCACCGCGTGACATTTCCCCGAAGGGACAGACACAGGAACGAAGTGAATCACATGCCGGCTAGTCAAGTGTTCCGGGCAGTAGTGCAGGGCTAGCAGGACTCCGATGAACCGGGCTGTAGCGGACTACTATGGCTCATGGAAGCACAAGACTACATTTCCCCATAAGAGAGGCTACCAAGGATAAACAACTAGGTTGTCAGATCCCACACATACCAAGCATTTCAATCATACACACAATATGCTCGATATGTGTAAATACAACATGGCATCACAACATAACTCTATGACTCAAGTATTTATTCATTAGGCTCCGAAGAGCGAGATAATACAAACATGGGTCTCATGACCCAACATTCAGAGTATACAAGTCAAAGCACATGCGGAAGCTTAACATGTCTGAGTACAGACATCTACAAAAGAAAAAGGCTGCGAAGCCTGACTATCTACCAGATCCTGCCGAGGGCACAAGATCGTAGCTGAGGTATCAAGCTAAACGTCGAAGTCCACACGGAACTACTAGCGAGACTGACGTCTCTCTGCAAAACATAAAATAAGCAAACGTGAGTACAAATGTACCCAGCAAGACTTACATCAGAACTATCTACATATGCATCAGTATCAAAAGGGGGTGGTGGAGTTTAACTGCAGCAAGCCAGCTTTGACTCGGTGGCTATCCTAAACTACGACTGCAAGTAACTCTTTTGAGGTGGCGCACACGAGTCCACATATTCACCATATGTCACGTCCCTAGCCTTGCTATGCACTTGGACTAGCTTGGTTGCTGCATCATGTCTAAATTTCATTTAAAGTTGAATTGGGGATTGTTAAACCCTAGCACCAAATGAATTCAACTAGGGTCAAATTCAAATGTTTTCAATGAACCCAAAATGCCCTTTGGAAATGTTCATGATTTTTGATAAAGGTGAAAACCCCTGCCAGAAATGATGAGCATATTTATTGGCCATTTATGGATTTTTGAGCTAAATCATATAGTATTTGAATTGGAGCATTTAATGCCTATAAATATTTTAAATGCTTCAATACTTCTGAAAACAATTGGGGGCTGTTGGAAATAATTCAAATAGTGCCCACAATTTTTATCAGGATTTTACAAAATGAGTTAGTAATTTTACTAATTCAAAACAGATCAAAACATAATAGCAAAAATAGGAAAACAGAAACAGAAAATAAAAGAGAGAGAAAGGAGTCTTACCTGCCACTTACCTGGCCTGCACTGTGTTGGCCCAACACTGTTGGCCCAGCCCATCTCTCTCCCTTGTCTTCTTCGAGCTCACGCCAGAAGGACTGGAGCGCGCGTGGCCGACGCCCGCCAGCACCGGCACGGCCACCTCCTGCTTGCCGCTTTGCCCTGGCCCTCCCTGCTGAAGCCACGCCACCCCCTCGACCCTCTTTGGCTCTCCCAGTGCCTCCTCTCTCCTCTGGCTCCTCTCCACCTCGCGCCCGAGCGCACCGCAGTGCGCCGCCGAGCACCACCGCAGCCACTGCCGCCCCCTCGACCTCCCGAGCTTACCAAGAGCTCCGCCGCTTCATCCTCGACCTCCACACCGAGCCGCGCGACGCCGGATGCCCCACAATGCCGCCTTTGCCCTCGTCTTCAACCTCGGTCACAGGAGATCGCCGCTGGGATTCCGACGCCGTCAAGCCTTCCCCGAGCACGCTGAGATCACCGTCGACCCCGCCGTGAGCTCCTCTACCGAACCCCTCTCTCCCCGCCATCGATTTCCTGCTCTAGCCCCGCCAACCATCAGAGCCGACAGCTCCTCGCCGCCGGCCATGTCGCCACCGCGGCTACGGCCCTGCAAGCACGCGTTCAAGCTTACCACTGAACTCACTTCACCCCCACGGGTCTAACGCGCCCACCCGCGGCTCCTGCCATGCCCTGCACCGTCGATTCGTTCGACGCCCGAATGCCGGCCGCCACGCTTGCCATCGCCGCCGTCGTTCTGGGCCATCTCCGGCGAAGCTGAGTGCACCACTCGACGCGCGGGATCGCCAGCGTCACATGGGTGGTCTCCGCCGGCCATTTGGTTGCCGGAGCAAGAAACCCGAAGCCCTCCACCGTCTTTGGCCTCGCCGGCGACGAGCCGCGGGTCAACTCCGGTGAGTTTGACCCGGGGTTGACCATAGTTTGACCACCTGAGTCACTGACGTGTGGGGGCCACCTCGCTAACTAATCTGGCTTAGTGCTAACTAACTCGGTAGTTAGCTGAGTCACTGACCAGTGGGCTCCACTGGTCAGGGTTGACCTAGACCAGCCGCTGTTGACATGCTGACGTCACACTGACGTCAGGCTGACGCAGAAAATCATTTTCTCGATTAAAAACAATTCAGAAATTCCAGAAAATGCCCTAAACTTCTAAAATTCATAGAAATTCAACCGTAGCTCCAAATGAGATAAACTATATATGAAACATTACCAGAAAAATCCAATCTATCCATTTATGCTACTTTCATGCATGAAAAACCAACTTATACCTGCTGTATAAGTGAAAACATTCAAATGGCATTTTAAATGCTCAAACTAGAGTTTGCATTTGAACCTTTGGTTCAAATGGACTCCCTTGCACTTGTTGCTAGCTGCATTAGCTCAATTCACAGCATATTGCCATGTCACATTCATGCATCATATTGTGCATTGCATTGATTGTGTTCTTCCTTGTTTGCCGGTGTTTGCCCCCTCTCGATAGATGTGGTTCCGACGATGTGTTCGATGACACCGATGAAGAACTATACTATCTTCAGAAGTTCCAGGCAAGCAAAACCCCCTTGCTCATTCCGATACAATCCCACTCTCTCGCTCCTGCTCTCTTTTACTCCATTAGGACAACAACGATTCATCTGTTACTTGCTGCGGTAGCTGAACCCCTTTATCCTCTGCATGACCTGTCATTGCCACAGTAAATAGATGAAACCCACTAGCATGAGTAGGAGTTGTTTGAGCCCTGATGTGCCTACTCATTCATGCTTGTTGTCATGCCTGCTATTGCTTAGAGTTGTGTCCGGTCTGATTCATCGGGAATGAATTGGAAAGTGGTGAACATGTCCTACTGTGTGAGAGCTAAGTGTGTGAACACGATTTGGTAAAGGTAGCGGTGAGAGGCCATGTAGGAGTACATGGTGGGTTGTCTCATTGAAGCCGTCCTCAGGAACTGAGTTCTGTGTTTGTGATCCATGAACAGTTACTACCACGCATTGGAATGCTTAAGTGCCCCTCTCGACTTATTAATCAACCTGATCTCTGTCCAGGAGTTGCAACTAGTTTCTGGTGTTTGTAGGTAGTGTTAGTAGTCTACCAAGTGGCACCCGGTACAGGTGGGCTTGGGACAGACTAGGCACACGTGGCCTGGTGTACCGAGTGGCACCCGGATGGTGGGCTCGGGAACCCTGCACACATCGTTTGGGGCCGTGAGCGACACCCCGGCCGGATCTCCTTGCGGATGGAACCCGAATAGGCGATAAACCTGGACTGAGAGACTTGTGTGGTTAGTCAGGTCGTGGCCGACTCCCTCGCCAGCTTCCGCTTGAAGGTTGCCGAGGTACACGACGTGTACATGGTGGTAAGTGGCGAGAGCGTGTGTGACGAAGTACACCCCTGCAGGGTTAATATGATCTATTCGAATAGCCGTGTCCGCGGTAAAGGACTTCTGGGTTGCCTATAACAGTTCATAGACAAGTGAAAGTGGATACTCTAAAATGCGCAAGATAAGCGTGAGTGCTATGGATGGCGTTCTCGTAGGGAGACGGGAGCGGATCCATAGTGGTGTATTGATATGGTGAATATGTGGACTCGTGTGCGCCACCTCAAAAGAGTTACTTGCAGTCGTAGTTCAGGATAGCCACCGAGTCAAAGCTGGCTTGCTGCAGTTAAACTCCACCACCCCCTTTGTTGATACCGATGCATATGTAGATAGTTCTGATGTAAGTCTTGCTGGGTACATTTGTACTCACGTTTGCCTATTCTATGTTTTGCAGAGAGATGTCAGTCTCGCTAGTAGTTCCGTGTGGACTTCGACGTTTAGCTTGATACCTCAGCTACGATCTTGTGCCCTCGGCAGGATCTGGTAGATAGTCAGGCTTCTCAGCCTTTTTCATTTGTAGATGTCTGTACTCAGACATGTTAAGCTTCCGCATGTGCTTTGACTTGTATGCTCTGAATGTTGGGTCATGAGACCCATGTTTGTAATATCTGGCTCTTCGGAGCCTAATGAATAAATACTCTGAGTCGTAGAGTCTTGTTGTGATGCCATGTTGTATTTGCACATATCGAGCATATTGTGTGTATGATTGAAATGCTTGGTATGTGTGGGATCCGACAATCTAGTTGTCTATCCTTAGCAGCCTCTCTTATGGGGAAATGTAGTCTAGTGCCTCCTTGAGCCATAGTAGTCCGCTACAGCCCGGTTCACCGGAGTCCTGCTAGCCCAGCACTACTGCTCTGGACACTTGACTGGCCGGCATGTGTTTCATATCGTTCCTGTGTCTGTCCCTTCGGGGAAATGTCACGCGGTGACATCCGGAGTCCTGCCTAGCCTGCTACAGCCCGGGTTCCCGGAGTCCTGTTAGCCCAGTGCTACAGCCCGGATTCGCATGCTGCTGACCGACACGTTCGATGTTGATTCATGTATGCCTGTCCCCATACGTTAGTGCCGCTTTGGGTTCACGACTAGCCATGTCGGCCCGGGTTCTCTGTCATATGGATGCTAGCGACATTGTCATATACGTGAGCCAAAAGGCGCAAACGGTCCCGGGCCATGGTAAGGCGACACCCGTGGGAGTACCGTGCGTGAGGCCGCAAAGTGATATGAGGTGTTACAGGCTAGATCGGTGTGACTTGGAATCGGGGTCCTGACAGCTTTGGTATCAGAGCCTGACTACCTGTAGGATTACCAAGCCAAACTGGTCGAAGTTGAGTCTAGACATGCTTTAGTTATATAAGGGAATTGATTGTGGAAGGGAACGTAAGGCTCTTTTACTCCTTTACCTTATGCCCTCTAATCTGAGTCAACCTCTTCTCTTCTACGGGGATTAAGAACTAGGCTTCTCATCTTTCTATCAGGATCACGTGTTACTAATCTGTAGACTCGTAGGATTGTTGGTCTGAAGCCCCAGTTCAGTTTCTACTACTTCTGTGTGTTCATAGTTGGTCTCGGAACCTTGATATTGTGCTTCTAAGTGGTTATGCCACCATTTTTGCAGGATGTCTCAAATCCTTTGAGCATTTACAGCCGTTATGTTGTCCGAGTCATCCCAGGCTTCTAAATAATCTGATGCATTTGCAAATCCCTTCTTTCCGTTCTCGATGTTCCTTTGGGCCAGGTTAACCACACTAATCGTTGAGTTGAGGTACTCTGTTGCCTTGACATATATGTTGGAGTTATTATTTTGAACCTAGGTGTCTTAGAGGACCACTTAGTAATCTAGCAATGCTTGCATCCCCAGTGTGATGATTCTGGCCATTATTCTCGAAAGCATCCCATGATGCCATTTAGTTAGTAGGCATTCTATTTCTGGGTTCTTGAACCCAAGACTCACTCTACTTAATTTGTGTAGCTAGTGTTTCCTTGTTCCTTTAGGATATTAGTAACCTTTGCGATAGTCCTCGAGGTCCGTGGTATTTTCTTCTTCCAAATACCATGAACTATTTATGGCAAAAGTTCCTCGTTGAACCGAAAGCTCACAATCAGAGTCTTGAGGAGTTCTCCATTCATAATTGTGAATCTGCCAGTTCTACCCTTTCCGCATGGGTTATCTGGAAGAAATGCCGAGCTTTGCTCGACATACTAATCTATGCATCCACAACTCAGAAAAAAAACATATGTTCCTTTGAGGTGTCCCTCTTCATTGGTATTCCGACCATCGTCTGTCAATTGATAGTCAGGAGTAATTGTGCATTTGTGTTATCGATGCCTATTATTCTTGTGGTCTGTCAAGCCATTCTAATCTGGAATGACTAGGAGAAACTAACTCCAGAACCTCATCCATATCTAGGATTGGGTCAAAGAAATTGTATTCCGCAGATCAAATTGCCAATCCAGCCTTTGATCTGTTCTACCTTGGAATGTCAGCCTATTTCATATCAAGAATGACGTGAGAATTGCACAATCTCTCATGAATTCTTGATGTAGTGATACTTCTCACCATCATTATTCATCTCTCGGTCTCCGTGTTGGTTGTAACCGGAATGCTGACAAGTGAACTGTGATGTGTGAAATCAATACTCCTAGCAACCCCGTTGCTTGGTAGTTAATGGACAACAATCTCATTCTTAGCGTGTTGGTTATTCAATCATCATCCTGAGATTGATCGTGTTACCTAGTCCATTTTTCCTGGTGCACTCTTCGGTCAACGAGTTAGGATTGTATCAATTCCTCGCTCTTTTTTATCACATCGTCTTGCCCTGAAAAGCAAGTTTGTTCTCGAGCTTAGTAACATATCGGTGGTTCGTGATTTTTCGAATATCTTCTCGGAAGTGTTACCAGGTTGTCACCTGACCGCTATGTTGAGTTCGTGATCATGTTGGTTTTCTTCCAAACCACCCATTCTCCAAGAATCTGTGTTGGATACCCCTGAGCTAGTTGGTTAAGCTAGACAACAACTTGGAGAGTTGGAAGATAAAAACTTGTCTAACTTAGTTCATTTCCAAAGGGATATCTTGTCTGTGTGTTGAAGAAAGATGATATCTCCATCGATTGGTCCTCGTGTCTAGTTGTTGGATCTATTATCTTACCAATCTTTGATTTGATTATGGGCTATCGTCAAATCAAATCAGAACCAATGGTGTTCATAATGTTGTCTTACTCGTGGTTGATCCCTCAAGCATACACCATTATATCTTTTGGATCTGACCAATGCTATCACCGTGTTCACATGATGGTGGAAGTCCAGTGATATGGAAATTCCGATGAGTTGCTATTGAGCCCATCAGCAGCATCTTGTCTCCTCCATGATTCATGTTGAACGTCTAAGTTGGTGTTGGAAACATGTGTAAGCATTTCCTTCGTGCCGGCTCATGAAGAATATGTTTAGATGTAAGTAGTGACTTCCTCGAATTCATGTGCATTTGTTGCAAGTTGCCGCCGTGAGTACGAGAAAGATTGTTTTTGTTTCCTCTGGTACCATCCCAAGTCGGTTATGCATGTGCGAATGTATTCTATGGTTTGGTAGATTAATTACCTCCACTCCATAAATATTCCCTAGCACACCAAGCCACTGATTGATTTGTTCAAGGAGAAGGAGTTCCTTCTTAGGATCATGACTTATGTTAGGACTTCGTTATCCGCGATGATGGTTCCCAATGAGAACTCGGTAGTGTTTCATTGTAAGACTACCATGTGGGCATGCTTGTCGGGGACAACGTGTTCACATGTTTGTAGCAGAACCAGCTCATGTTTTGGAGCTTACTACCGTAGTCCATCTCCCGAGAATCTTGCAACGTCTTCTCGTCTATTTGTGTTGCAAACTTTCTTTTCCAGACGTGCTGTCTGAAATATTCCTGACACCAACCAGACCTGAATCTCGGGCAGATATGATGGTTGGAACATTTTCCAAGAATTATAATATTGGTCTCTCGATAAACGGTAAAGTGGATGTCGTGGCCAACACACCCAGCCGGAAGACTTATTATGGTAGTATCTTGATTGAGTAAGTTGGCCACCTCCCCATAAGGATTTCTTGGGATTTATTCCACTAGTTATCCCGTATGGATTCCTGCGCACCCGAAGTCCGACCTACTACTTGATGTTCAAGATACCAAACCACATCTAATGGGTTACGCCAGAACATCAAGGAGAACATTAGAAGCGGGGTGCTAAATGTCTCTCGGTCGATCATCCAGATTTTGCTCCCTTGGCTTCGCTAAGGTGAAATCTGAGAAAGTGTTGTCCTCCTTTGCACCTGCGTCCTCCATCACCGTTCATCATGGTAGTATGATGTGTTGCCAGGATCCTCGGCACGGATGTTGGTAAAACCTTGATGATTATGGAAATGCTCAAGTTCTGGAGAGCATACTCAGACACTAGGTTATATCCCCGGTATCAACGGGAATGTGCCTTCCGTTTGCCGAGTTGCTCCATAACCATAGTTTCCTTTCCGATCTGAGTATGCCATTTCTCTGAACTCCTTCAAATGATCGTTTGCGATTTTCCTTGGGCCGGTTTAGAGAGTTTCAATGATCTTTGTATCAAAAGTAATTCTTTTTGCCGCTTAAGGGAAGAATTCTACGAGTCACCTTTCCTAAGGTGCCCCGTTATGGAGTCATGTCAATTTCTCCTCGCTACTTGAAACCTTTGTCATCTGTTTTCTTTCCATCCACTGCCTCAACTCAAGAGTTGTTCCAACGTCTCACTCCATGAGTTGATCTTGAGTGCCCGATCTTCAAGAAGATCGATCATGTAGAGTTTCCCTCTCTTCCGTCATCATAGTTGGATGAAGCTCTCGAAAGAAAAGATGTCAAGATCAAGATGATGCAATGAATCAACATCTTCGAGAAGAACAACTGGATCGTGAAGATTATGTTAGTTTGCGTTCCCCTTTCATCTTACCCTACGCTTGAATCTCGGGACGAGATTTTTGTTTAGTGGGGGTGAGTTGTCACGTCCCTAGCCTTGCTATGCACTTGGACTAGCTTGGTTGCTGCATCATGTCTAAATTTCATTTAAAGTTGAATTGGGGATTGTTAAACCCTAGCACCAAATGAATTCAACTAGGGTCAAATTCAAATGTTTTCAATGAACCCAAAATGCCCTTTGGAAATGTTCATGATTTTTGATAAAGGTGAAAACCCCTGCCAGAAATGATGAGCATATTTATTGGCCATTTATGGATTTTTGAGCTAAATCATATTGTATTTGAATTGGAGCATTTAATGCCTATAAATATTTTAAATGCTTCAATACTTCTGAAAACAATTGGGGGCTGTTGGAAATAATTCAAATAGTGCCCACAATTTTTATCAGGATTTTACAAAATGAGTTAGTAATTTTACTAATTCAAAACAGATCAAAACATAATAGCAAAAATAGGAAAACAGAAACAGAAAATAAAAGAGAGAGAAAGGAGTCTTACCTGCCACTTACCTGGCCTGCACTGTGTTGGCCCAACACTGTTGGCCCAGCCCATCTCTCTCCCTTGTCTTCTTCCAGCTCACGCCAGAAGGACTGGAGCGCGCGTGGCCGACGCCCGCCGGCACGCGCACGGCCACCTCCTGCTTGCCGCTTTGCCCTGGCCCTCCCTGCTGAAGCCACGCCACCCCCTCGACCCTCTCTGGCTCTCCCAGCGCCTCCTCTCTCCTCTGGCTCCTCTCCACCTCGCGCCCGAGCGCACCGCAGTGCGCCGCCGAGCACCACCGCAGCCACTGCCGCCCCCTCGACCTCTCGAGCTTACCAAGAGCTCCGCCGCTTCATCCTCGACCTCCACACCGAGCCGCGCGACGCCGGATGCCCCACAACGCCGCCTTTGCCCTCGTCTTCAACCTCGGGCACAGGAGATCGCCGCTGGGATTCCGACGCCGTCAAGCCTTCCCCGAGCACGCTGAGATCACCGTCGACCCCGCCGTGAGCTCCTCTACCGAACCCCTCTCTCCCCGCCGTCGATTTCCTGCTCTAGCCCCGCCAACCATCAGAGCCGACAGCTCCTCGCCGCCGGCCATGTCGCCACCGCGGCTACGGCCCTGCAAGCACGCGTTCAAGCTTACCACTGAACTCACTGCACCCCCACGGGTCTAACGCGCCCACCCGCGGCTCCTGCCATGCCCTGCACCGTCGACTCGTTCGACGCCCGAACGCCGGCCGCCACGCTTGCCATCACCGCCGTCGTTCTGGGCCATCTCCGGCGAAGCTGAGTGCACCACTCGACGCGCGGGATCGCCAGCGTCACGTGGGTGGTCTCCGCCGGCCATTTGGTTGCCGGAGCAAGAAACCCGAAGCCCTCCACCGTCTCTGGCCTCGCCGGCGACGAGCCGCGGGTCAACTCCGTGAGTTTGACCCGGGGTTGACCACAGTTTGACCGCCTGAGTCACTGACGTGTGGGGGCCACCTCGCTAACTAATCTGGCTTAGTGCAAACTAACTCGGTTAGTTAGCTGAGTCACTGACCAGTGGGCTCCACTGGTCAGGGTTGACCTGGACCAGCCGCTGTTGACTTGCTGACGTCACACTGACGTCAGGCTGACGCAGAAAATCATTTTCTCGATTAAAAACAATTCAGAAATTCCAGAAAATGCCCTAAACTTCTAAAATTCATAGAAATTCAACCGTAGCTCCAAATGAGATAAATTATATATGAAAAATTATCAGAAAAATCCAATCTATCCATTTATGCTACTTTCATGCATGAAAAACCAACTTATACCTGCTGTATAAGTGAAAACATTCAAATGGCATTTTAAATGCTCAAACTAGAGTTTGCATTTGAACCTTTGGTTCAAATGGACTCCCTTGCACTTGTTGCTAGCTGCATTAGCTCAATTCACAGCATATTGCCATGTCACATTCATGCATCATATTGTGCATTGCATTGATTGTGTTCTTCCTTGTTTGCCGGTGTTTGCCCCCTCTCGATAGATGTGGTTCCGACGATGAGTTCGATGACACCGATGAAGAACTATACTATCTTCAGAAGTGCCAGGCAAGCAAAACCCCCTTGTTCATTCCGATACAATCCCACTCTCTCGCTCCTGCTCTCTTTTACTGCATTAGGACAACAACGATTCATCTGTTACTTGCTGCGGTAGCTGAACCCCTTTATCCTCTGCATGACCTGTCATTGCCACAGTAAATAGATGAAACCCACTAGCATGAGTAGGAGTTGTCTGAGCCCTGATGTGCCTACTCATTCCTGCTTGTTTGTCATGCCTGCTATTGCTTAGAGTTGTGTCAGGTCTGATTCATCGGGAATGAATTGGAAAGTGGTGAACATGTCCTACTGTGTGAGAGCTAAGTGTGTGAACACGATTTGGTAAAGGTAGCGGTGAGAGGCCATGTAGGAGTCCATGGTGGGTTGTCTCATTGAAGCCGTCCTCAGGAACTGAGTTCTGTGTTTGTGATCCATGAACAGTTACTACCACGCATTGGAATGCTTAAGTGCCCCTCTCGACTTATTAATCAACCTGATCTCTGTCCAGGAGTTGCAACTAGTTTCTGGTGTTTGTAGGTAGTGTTAGTAGTCTACCAAGTGGCACCCGGTACAGGTGGGCTTGGGACAGACTAGGCACACGTGGCCTGGTGTACCGAGTGGCACCCGGGTGGTGGGCTCGGGAACCCTGCACACATCGTTTGGGGCCGTGAGCGACACCCCGGCCGGATCTCCTTGCGGATGGAACCCGAATAGGCGATAAACCTGGACTAGAGACTTGTGTGGTTAGTCAGGTCGTGGCCGACTCCCTCGCCAGGCTTCCGCTTGAAGGTTGCCGAGGTACACGACGTGTACATGGTGGTAAGTGGCGAGAGCGTGTGTGACGAAGTACACCCCTGCAGGGTTAATATGATCTATTCGAATAGCCGTGTCCGCGGTAAAGGACTTCTGGGTTGCCTATAACAGTTCATAGACAAGTGAAAGTGGATACTCTAAAATGCGCAAGATAAGCGTGAGTGCTATGGATGGCGTTCTCGTAGGGAGACGGGAGCGGATCCATAGTGGTGTATTGATATGGTGAATATGTGGACTCGTGTGCACCACCTCAAAAGAGTTGTTTGCAGTCGTAGTTCAGGATAGCCACCGAGTCAAAGCTGGCTTGCTGCAGTTAAACTCCACCACCCCCTTTGTTGATACCGATGCATATGTAGATAGTTCTGATGTAAGTCTTGCTGGGTACATTTGTACTCACGTTTGCCTATTCTATGTTTTGCAGAGAGATGTCAGTCTTGCTAGTAGTTCCGTGTGGACTTCGACGTTTAGCTTGACACCTCAACTACGATCTTGTGCCCTCGGCAGGATCTGGTAGATAGTCAGGCTTCTCAGCCTTTTTCATTTGTAGATGTCTGTACTCAGACATGTTAAGCTTCCGCATGTGTTTGACTTGTATGCTCTGAATGTTGGGTCATGAGACCCATGTTTGTAATATCTGGCTCTTCGGAGCCTAATGAATAAATACTCTGAGTCGTAGAGTCTTGTTGTGATGCCATGTTGTATTTGCACATATCGAGCATATTGTGTGTATGATTGAAATGCTTGGTATGTGTGGGATCCGACAATCTAGTTGTCTATCCTTAGCAGCCTCTCTTATGGGGAAATGTAGTCTAGTGCCTCCTTGAGCCATAGTAGTCCGCTACAGCCCGGTTCACCGGAGTCCTGCTAGCCCAGCACTACTGCTCTGGACACTTGACTGGCCGGCATGTGTTTCATATCGTTCCTGTGTCTGTCCCTTCGGGGAAATGTCACGCGGTGACATCCGGAGTCCTGCCTAGCCTGCTACAGCCCGGGTTCCCGGAGTCCTGTTAGCCCAGTGCTACAGCCCGGATTCGCACGCTGCTGACCGACACATTCGATGTTGATTCATGTATGCCTGTCCCCATACGTTAGTGCCGCTTTGGGTTCACGACTAGCCATGTCGGCCCGGGTTCTCTGTCATATGGATGCTAGCGACATTGTCATATACGTGAGCCAAAAGGCGCAAACGGTCCCGGGCCATGGTAAGGCGACACCCGTGGGAGTACCGTGCGTGAGGCCGCAAGGTGATATGAGGTGTTACAGGCTAGATCGGTGTGACTTGGAATCGGGGTCCTGACACCATATCAATACACCACTATGGATCCGCTCCCGTCTCCCTACGAGAACGCCATCCATAGCACTCACGCTTATCTTGCGCATTTTAGAGTATCCACTTTCACTTGTCTATGAACTGTTATAGGCAACCCAGAAGTCCTTTACCGCGGACACGGCTATTCGAATAGATCATATTAACCCTGCAGGGGTGTACTTCGTCACACACGCTCTCGCCACTTACCACCATGTACACGTCGTGTACCTCGGCAACCTTCAAGCGGAAGCCTGGCGAGGGAGTCGGCCATGACCTGACTAACCACACAAGTCTCTCGTCCAGGTTTATCGCCTATTCGGGTTCCATCCGCAAGGAAATCCGGCCGGGGTGTCGCTCACGGCCCCAAACGATGTGTGCAGGGTTCCCGAGCGCACCATCCGGGTGCCACTCGGTACACCAGGCCACGTGTGCCTAGTCTGTCCCAAGCCCACCTGTACCGGGTGCCACTTGGTAGACTACTAGCACTACCTAGAAACACCAGAAACTAGTTGCAACTCCTGGACAGAGATCAAGTTGATTAATAAGTCGAGAGGGGTCGAGTTACCGGAGCCCAATGTGTGGTAGTAACTGTTCATGGATCACAAACACATAACTCAGTTCCTGAGGACGGTTTCAATGAGACAACCCACCATGTACTCCTACATGGCCTCTCACCGCTACCTTTACCAAATCGTGTTCACACACTTAGCTCTCACACAGTAGGACATGTTCACAACTTTCCAATTAATTCTCGATGAATCAGACCTGACACAACTCTAAGCAATAGCAAGCATGACAAACAAGCATGGATGAGTAGGCACATCAGGGCTCAAACAACTCCTACTCATGCTAGTGGGTTTCATCTATTTACTGTGACAATGACAGGTCATGCAGAGGAAAGGGGTTCAACTACCGCAGCATGTAACAGTTGAAACGCTGTTGTCCTAATGCAGTAAAAGAGAGCAGGAGCGAGAGAGTGGGATTGTATCGGAATGAACAAGGGGGTTTTGCTTGCCTGGCACTTCTGAAGATAGCATTGAGTCTTCATTAGTGTCAACGATCACAACGCCGGAACATCGTCTACCGAGAGGGGACAAATACCGGCAACAGAGAGGAAACACAATCAATGCAATGCAACAATATGATGCATGAATGTGACATGGCAATATGCTGTGAATTGAGCTAATGCAGCTAGCAACATGTTAAATGGAGTTGGTTTGAACCCTAGGTTCAATTCGAACTCCATATGTGAGGGTTTAAATGCCATTTATATGATTTGGCCTAAACAGCAGCCATAAGTTGTTCTAACATGCATGAAAATGGTACAGATGGATAGATTGGATTTTTCTGATCATTTTTCATATATAAATGTTTTCCATCTGAGTTATAGATTATATTCTATGATTTTTAGAAGTTTAATGCATTTTCTGGAATTTCCTGTATAAGAATAATTCCAGTAATTAAATTACTGCGTCAGCGTTGTGTCATGCTGACCTCAGCAGGTCAACAGGCGCCGTCCAGGTCAAACCTGACGTGTGGGGTCCACACGTCAGTGACTAACTAACTAACCTAAGTTAATTAGTGTTAAACTAATACTAACTAAAAGTGTCAGTGGGGGTTGGCCCACGCGTCAGTGACAGAGGGGAGGTCAAACCCCCTGGTCAACCGGGGTTAAAACGCCGGCGGTAGCAGACACGGCGGGGCACTCTGGCCCGGGCTGTGGTGCCCCGTTCGCAGCGTGGCTGGGCTCGTTCGAGAGCCCAGACCAGCGCGCGTCGGGCGGTGGCGCCAGTCGGGCCTGGGGTGGCTGGAGGCGATGGCGAGGTGCTCGACCGCGGCGGCCGGAGCTTGGGCGCACTCGGGAACGGGGCTGCGGTGGCCGTGGAGTGGCGTGCTTAGCTCCTACGGCACCTACGCAGCGCGGTGAGCACGTGGGTGTGCTTGGTTGGGAGCTACGACGGCTGTGGCCACGACGGCGCGGTTCGGTCTCCGGCAGAGCGACGGCTACAATGTGCAAATGGAGCACAAAGGAGGGGGGTTCGGGTCAGTGGCTCACGGCGAGTCGGACGAGCAGGTCGGCGAGCTCGGGGACGCGGAGACGGCGGCGAATCGACGGGCGCGGCCTTCGGCGACCGAGGAGGAAGAAGATGAAGCAGCCGGCGATGCAGGCCGTCCCAGCGCTCGGGGCCAGGGTGGGGCGAAGCAGCGGACGATGGCGGAGCTTGCAGACGAGGTGGGGAGTTGAGGGGAGCACGGTGGCCGTGGTTACGGCGAGCGGTGCTCTCAGGTGCGTTCGGTGACGTGAGGAAGGGAGAGCAGAGGAGGAGGAGGGGTCCAGAGAGAGTGAGAGGGTCCGGGGTGTGCGTGGCGTCACGGGAGGCGCCCAGGGCAACGAGGGGGCAGCCAGGCAGGGTGGAGGTGGCGCGCGTGCGGCGAGCACACGCCCTCCTGCCTACTGGCAGGAGGTTGAAGACGGTGCGGCGGCTGGGCTGGGCCAGCTACAGTGCTGGGCCAGGTGGGCTGTCAAGGAGGTAAGCCCTGGTGGGGTTTCTCTCTCTCTCCTTTTCTAATTCTGTTTTCTGTTTTCTATTTTCTGCAATTGTTTTGGCTTTATTAAAAATGCCAGAGCATTTCCAAAAATCATGAAACTAATCATGGCTACCGTTTAGAATATATCCAACAGTAAACATTTTAGTTTATGATTATTTGAGCATTTAAAATATTTAATAGCATTTAAATGCCCAAATGCAAATACTATATGATTTAATTCAGAGCCCAAATATGTCATGGAAAAATGTGCAGCACCTCTGGTTATTGTTTCCAGCATTTTCCAGAAATGATGAACATTTTTAAAAGCCATTTGGAAACACCGAGAATATTTTAGTTGAACCTAGTGAATTCCTTTGATGCTAGGGTTTAGGCAATCCCCATTTCAATTTTCTGCAAAAATTCAAACATGATGCACACATGAAGCTAGCCTAGTGCAATACGAGAAGCTAGGGATGTGACAATTTATTTGTTTGTGTAGGTGCGAGGGACTCGTGCGTGGCCTCCTACTGGATTGATACCTTGGTTCTCAAAAACTGAGGGAAATACTTACGCTACTTTACTGCATCACCCTTTCCTCTTCAAGGGAAAACCAACGCAGTGCTCAAGAGGTAGCAAAGCATCAACATCCTCTACCGCAACACCCTGGAGAAGTTGTGCATCAAGGAGAAGCAGCTCCAGCCCAGTCGCACTGTCTTCCACGTCATTGTACCTAGCCTTTCCTGCTCACCAATTGGCAAGATCAAGATAGATGTCCTCTTCGGAGACAAAGATCACTTCCGCCGCGAGCCAACCTGGTTCGTGGTGGTGGACCTGGAGAGCCCCTACCACGCACTCCTGGGCCGGCCAGCTCTGGCCAAGTTCATGGCGGTGCCGCATTATGCCTACCTCAAGATGAAGATGCCGGGTACCAAGGGCATTATCACCATAGCCGGTGACTACAAGAAGTCGGCCGCGTGTGCTGCTGCCAGCAGCCGGCTGGCCGAGTCCCTTGTGATTGCTGCCAAGAAGAAGCTCCTTGACCGGGTTGTGGCCATGGCCAGCAAGCACCCGGACCTGTCACCAGACCCCAAGGAGTCAGAAGCCTAGGGCTCCTTCCAGCCGGCCAGAGAGACCAAGAAGATACCCTTGGACCCGGAGCACCCGGAGAGGCACGCTATCGTGGGGACCAACCTCGATAGCAAATAGGAAAGTGAGCTCATCGATTTCCCCCATGAGAATCGGGGCATCTTTGCATGGTCACCCAATGACATCCTGGGTGTTCCGACGGATTTCACCGAGCACAAGCTACATGTCAGATCGGATGCAAAACCAGTCAAGCAACCCCTCCACCGCCTGTCAGAAAAGAAGAGAAGAATTGTTAGTGAAGAGATCTCCCGGCTTCTGGCAGTCGGCTTCATCATGGAAGTGTTTTTTCCAGAGTGGCTTGCCAACCTAGTCCTTGTACTGAAGAAGAACAACAAGTGGTGCATGTGCATTGATTACACCAGCCTCAACAAAGCCTGCCCCAAAGATCCGTTTGCTCTGCCCCAGATATATCAAGTGATTGACTCCACAGCCGGATGCGAGCTGCTGTCTTTCCTTGATGCCTACTCCGGCTACCACCAAATCAAGTTGAACCCGGCCAATCGGCTGAAGACCGCCTTCATCACGACATTCGAAGCCTTCTGCTACCTGACCATGACATTCGGCTTGAGAAATGCCAGTGCCATGTTTCAGCATTGCATGCAGAAGTGCCTCCTCAAGCAACTCGGCAAAAATGCCCGCGTCTATGTAGACGATATTGTGGTGAAGACAGAGAAGCGCGGCACCCTCCTGGAAGATCTCAAGGAGACCTTTGACAATCTGTGCCGTTTTCAAATCAAGCTCAACCCAGAAAAGTAAGTCATCGGAGTCCCAGCCGGCCAGCTCCTTGGTTTCCTTGTCTCAGAACGTGGCATCGAATGCAACCCCATGAAGATCAAGGTCATTCAGCGGATGGAGAGACCCACCTGGCTATGAGACGTCCAGAAATTCACCAGGTGATTGGCATGCATCCGCCGCTTCATCAGTCGATTGGGTGAGAAGGCTCTTCCCCTGTACCTGCTCATGAAGAAAACCACTGACTTCGAGTGGAATGACAAGGCGGACGAGGCTTTCCTCCAGCTCAAGAAGATGCTGACCACGCCGCCTGTGCTGGCGGCTCCGGTTGCTAAGGAGCCCATGTTCCTCTACATCGCCGCCACCAGCCGGGTGGGCAGCACTGTCATTGTAGTCGAGCGCCCAGAGGACGGCAAAGCACAGCCGTCCCAGAGGCCCGTATACTACTTGAGTGAGGTGTTTTCGGCCTCCAAGCAGAATTACCCCCACTACCAGAAGATGTGTTATGGCGTGTACTTTGCCGCCAAGAAGCTCAAGCAGTACTTTCAAGAGCACTCCATCACGGTCGTCTGCACCGCCCCGCTTGCTGAGACCATAGGCAACAGAGATGCTTCAGGCTGTGTGGCCAAGTGGGCCATCGAGCTAGCTCCCCACACCATCCTCTACCAGCCCCACACCGCCATCAAATCCCTAGCACTGGCCGACTTCCTCGTCGACTGGGCTGAGACCCAGTACCTGCCACCAGCGCCGGATTCTACCCAATGGCGGATGCACTTTGATGGCTCAAAGATGCGGACTAGTTTGCAAGCCGACATCGTCCTCACTCTCCTAAAGGCGACAAGCTCAGATACATGCTGCAAATTCACTTTGCCGGCTCCAACAACGTGGCCGAGTACGAGGCACTCGTCCACGGGCTCTGACTGGCCAAAGAGATTGGCATTCGCCGAGTGTTGTGCTACGGTGACTCGGACTTGGTGGTCCAGCAGTCGTCAGGCGACTGGGATGCCAAGGATGCAAACATGGCGAGCTACCACTTCCTCGTCCAGCAGATCAGCGGATACTTTGACGAGTGCGAGTTCCTTCACGTGCCATGGGCCGACAACGAGCAAGCTGATGCCCTCGCCCGGATCGGCTCCACCCGCCAAGCGATACCAGCCGACGTCTCCCTTCAGTGCCTGCGCAAGCCGTCTATCAAGCCTTCGCCAGAATCAGAGTTCATCTTCGTGCCGACTACTCCCGGGATAGTCGGATCTGACTCGGGGGCTGCAGCAGGCGGCCCGGGGACTTCGGCAGGCGGCCCGGGGACTACAGCAGTCGCACCTGGCCCAGGGACTTCAGAACCCAGCCCGGGGGCTGCGGAAGTTGGCCCGGGGACTCCCACAAGTTGCTCGGGGACTGCAGCAGTCGCAGCCGGCCCGGGGACTTCAGAACCCGGCCCGGGCCTGTAGCTATCGGCCTGGGGACTTCAACAACACAACAAGCGGCGGCCGACTCCAACCCGCCGCCTCCCAACCCAATCGCCCTAGTTCCAGTGGTTGTGATGACAGTGGTCGAAGCACCATCATGGGCGCAACCCATCCTCAACTTCCTGGTGAGTGGAGAGCTACCAGCCGACGAGATCTCGGCCTGGCAGGTGCAACGCTGGGCAGCAGCATACATAGTAGTAAACAGAGAGCTTGTCAGGCGCAGCATGACTGGCGTCTTCCAGTGCTGCGTCGAGCTAGAGAAAGGCAACGCAATCCTTAGAGATATCCACCAAGGCGAGTGCGGCCACTACGCGGCCTCCAGATCCCTTGTCACCAAATCTTTCCGCCATGGATTCTTCTGGCCGACTGCTTTGGACGACGCCAAGGATTTGGTCAAGAAGTGCAAAGGGTGCCAAAGATTCGGCTCCAAGCAACACCTGCCGGCTTCTGCACTCAAGACCATCCCCCACACTTGGCCATTTGCCGTCTGGAGGCTGGACATGGTGGGCCTATTCAAGACAGCACACGGCGGCATGACCCATCTGCTTGTCGCCGTGGACAAATTCACCAAGTGGATTGAAGCAAAGCCGATCAAGAAGCTGAATGGTCCGATTGTTGTGACCTTCATCGCAAATATCACCGTCCGATACGGCGTACCGCACAGCTTCATCACCGACAATGACACAAACTTTGCCAAAGGCCCCTTGGCCCGTTTCTGCGCGATGCAGGGCATCCGACTGAACTTAGCGTCCATTGCCCATCCGCAGTCAAACGGCCAATTCCAGCGAGCAAACGGCCTCATCTTGTCCGGCATCAAGTCCCGACTGGTCTAGCCATTGGAGCGCTCGGCCGGCTGCTGGATCGAAGAGCTGCCGGCCGTCCTTTGGAGTCTCCGTACCACGCTGAACAAAGCGACCAGCGTCACTCCCTTCTTCCTCATGTACGGGGCCGAGGCCGTCATCCCAACTGACATCAAGTTTGACTCGCCGTGTCACCATGTACACGGAGGCAGAGGCGAAGGAGGCGCGAGAAGACGGTGTCGACCTGCTGGAAGAAGGCCGGCTACTGGCACTCAGCCGGTCTGCCATCTGCCAGCAGGGCCTGAGCCGCTACCACAGTCGGAAGGTCAGGCCTCGATCCTTCCGAGAGGGGGACCTTGTGCTCCGACTGATCCAGCGAACAGCCGGCCAGCACAAGCTCTCGGCCCCTTGGGAAGGGCCCTTCATTGTTAGCAAAGCCTTGGGCAAGGACTCCCACTACCTCATCGACGCGCAGAAGCCCAGGGCACGCAAGAGGGACGAATCCAGCAAGGAAATAGAGAGCCCATGTAACGCAAATCTCCTCTGAATATTTTATATTTAATGCAGTATGTACCACGCTACCTTTTGTATTAAGAGCAAAGACAACGGGTCCCCCGAGGAGCACTCGGGGGCTACCCTTTTTTATCTATATGATAAGTTTAACTTCTTGTGAATGTGTTATTTCATTCCTTTGCCCGGCACCAGGTCCGACCAGTCAGCCCAGGGGCTCACCGCCTTGTCCTATGTTGATACTACATGCAGTCGGACAAGTAGTGTGCCGACATCTAAGCCCTCTCTTGCCTTACGCCACAGCTCGCAGAGCGACTGTCCGGCTGGCAAGAGCTAAAGGCAGGAAAGGTGTCCACACGAAAAATGACTAAGGAAAAAACATCAGCATAGTGCAAGCCGGCTCCTCACCTCACTGTCCGGCTGCTGAGCAGCCGGCCGGCCAGCTTCTCACTTGACTTGCTACATTCTACATGGCCAAAGTAATTGTCTATCCTAAAAACGGCCAAGTCCCTGACCCAGCCACAGACCGCAGAGCGGCTGTTTGGCTGGCAGGGCAGCAGCCAAAGGAAGGCGGCAAACGAAAAACCAAAGAGAACAGAAAAGCAAGACAAAAGTAGAACCCGGCAGAGCACAGACTTGTGCGGATAATTAATTTACATAGCAAAAGGCTCACAACCAGTTTTCAATAGAGTTTGAAAATACACCCCCAACGGGTGGAATTGCATGAATTTTAACTTGTTCGGAAGATTACAAGAACAGGAAAGAAAGATAAGGTGGCTGCCTAGGCCAGAGGAGCAGCGGGCAGATCCGACGGCTCGGCGGAGGCAGAGGTGCCGGGTGGTGGAGCGGCCGACTGATGGGTCTCGGCCTGGTCGGCACCAACAGCAGTCGGCGCGCTAGCACATGGCTCGCTAGTCGAGGCTTGGTCGGGCTGAGGCCCGTCGTCCGGTGCGTCGTCTCCGCCGTCCTCGTCCTCTTCGTCCTTGCCCTCATCGCTGGAAGCGATCTCCTCAACCGAGTCCTCCCCATCCTCCGGGTTCAGCCCTAACCAGTTGGGCGGCACTTCAGCGCCCTCCTCATCCAGTTCGGGGATGAAGATGGTGGTGTTAGCGTACTCAGCAATCGCCGCCGCGCGTTGAGTGAGCGCGCCACCCACCGCCGCCAGCTCCGGTGCGGCCTCCTGCCAGAAGGTGGCCAGCTGCGCCAGATCCAGCCCCGGATACCAGGCCTTGACGAACTCCAAGGCCGTCCGGGCACCCGCCCGAGCCGCGGCACCCTTCCAGGCCTCAAAGCGCCGACTGTTACCTCCAGCCAGTCGGTAGTCTGACTAGGAGCGCGCGGGACCTGAGCGTCTGGCCAGAAGGCGGCCAGCACCTGAGAGCCGACACGCTGCAGACGGCGGAGTACCCGATGAGACTGCTGCAGGCGCGTCTGGACGGCAAGAAGTTGCTCGCCGAGAGTCCGGGGCACGTTGGGTGATATCCGGCCCTCCCTCCTCCGCACCCCCCGCCGTGCCTCGATGGCCTGGCTGACAGCGACAGAGTGACCGGGAAAGAACTCTGCACAAGAAGAAATGCCAAAAAATTAAAAGCCAGAAGCCGGCCCCTGCAGCAGTCGGCAGTTACTCAGAAGAAGAAGTAACTTACCATTGATCATGTCCTCGATCTCACCGTAGCCGTCGGACACGAACTTCTCCTTCTCGGCCCAGTTCGAGCGCTGAGTCTCGAACTCGGCCAGGAGGTGAGCCTCGCCGTCCTTCAGCTTTTCGAGCCCCACCTTGTGCCGCTCCGCCTGGTCCCCCAGCTCCTTGGTCAGGCGGTCGCATTCCTTAACCGCCTGGCTACGCTCCTTCTCCTTGTTGTGGAGCGCGGACTCTACCTCGCCCAGGCGCTTCCGCAGATCAGCAGTGGCCTCTACCAAGATAGCGAAAAAGAAGAAAGTCAACACCAACCAAAAGATAAGTAGTTGCCGGGAGATCTGGCCCGACTGCTCAGCAATCGTCCCGAATCTCGGGCGCTACACCCAGCGGGTGCGCTAACGCGCCCCCGCCAGAAGGAAGATGGAATGCTTACTCCAGCTATGGTTCAGGTCGGTGGTCCGCTTGGCTAGCTCCTAGTTCTGGGAGTCGTAGGCTACCACGCGGATGTTGTGGTAGTCCTGCAATGAAGACAGCGGAAGAAAAAGGAAGATTAGCACTCGGAGCTCACCTTGAAGTTCCAGGCCACCTGCTCAGCAGCCGGCCCGGAACTCGGGGGCTACACCTATCGGCGTTCTGGGAACGGGGGTCCCCAGACTTGCCTGCCTGCGGCACACGGTGTGGCTATGCTAGCAGGCCTGTACGGCCCATCTTCATCAACAAGGCATTCAAGACCCTCGCGAGGGGCCAAGCCTCGCGAAGCGGACGACACAAGACCTCCTCAGGAGCGGCCTCACCAGGCTGCCTCGCGAGGAGCAGAGAGATCAAGGCAAGGCAAACCTCGCGAGGTTCTCGTGACGTGAGCCGTGACGATCGAGACCAGGCGGGCGCCAGCGCGCGCAGCGTCCTTGCTTCCTCTTTGGTGCTAAGGGGGCAAGCGCAGGCGCGGAGTACCGAGGCATCAAGGAAAGGTTTCCATATCAGTGCAATGAGACCAAGACTAGCAGGACGGCAAGACAGAGGTCACGATGGAGCCCAAGACATCGTCACCACCAGAGCCTTTCGTAGGCGAAGACCGCTTTTGTCAGGATAAGCTCTACTAGCTGTCCCCTTTCAAATTGGCCGTTGTTGGCTCCCTTCCCGCTCAATATTTGGGGAGAGGACTAGGGCCTGTGTAAGTAGAACTAGCCACCACAGTAGGGGGCAAGGGAATTAGATCTAGAGCCAACCCTTAGCCACACGCCAAGCACAAGAACACCTCAACCTCAGGAGGCCGTTCTTCCCCTTGTACTGTTCATCATCAGCCCAAGAGGCAATCCACCACCACCACACCGGAGTAGGGTATTACACCACAACGGTGGCCCGAACCAGTATAAATCTTGTGTCTTTTGTGTTGTGAGTTCGTCGAGTTCGTCCGCGAGATCTTAGCGACCTAGGGTGTGGATCGGTAGGGAGGAAATCTTCGCGCGCACCCCAGTGTTCGAACCTTGAGGGTTTTGCCGGAACCCGTGATCTGACACTTGGCGCGCCAGGTAGGGGTGCGCCGTAGCTTCTCTTCCGTCGATTTGTGCTCCGTCGCCACCGCGCCACGCCCTCATGGCAGGCGCCCCACTACCGACTCCGATGGTCGGCGTTGACGACGGGGCCAGGGGGCTCCGAGCCCTAGCCCCCGCCCTGCGACAGGTGCAGTGGCCACCCAAGTTCAAGCCGGAGATGACGCCGCGCTATGATGGCGTGGTGGACCCGTCGGCTTTCCTGCTGGCATATGAGGAGGTCGTCCTCGAGACCGGGGGTGACGACAAGGTCATGGCCAACTGGCTTCCCATGGCCCTCGACGATGAGCCGCGCGCCTGGCTGCTCAACCTCCCTGGATCCACGGTGGCGTTTTGGGAGGAGCTGCGCGACCTCTTCACTGCGCGCTACGCGGCACCGGCGCACCATGGTCGCGGCCCTGCTAGGCGGCTCTCGGGCACCGTCTTCAGATCGCCACATCAAGTCGTTCCTCCGCCAGGTTGGTGCCGCTTCCAAGCGCTCGGGGGCTCCGCCGGGCTGGGCCGCGCCTGAGGCCGACCTCACCTTCAACTCAGAAGACCACCCCGTCACCGCTGCCGGCTCAGGCATGCTTCCGATGCTCTGCACGCCCACCATCTGCAACGTGGCCGGCACCAAGACCCTCATCGACGGCGGCGCCAGCCTCAACTTGCTCTCCGTGGAGGCCTTCAGCCTTCTTCACATGCCGCTCGAGCGGCTCAGCCTCAGCAAGCCTTTCTCAGGAGTTGGTGGCAGCACTGCCCGCTCCCTGGGGCAGATCCGCCTCCCCGTCACCTTCGGCACGCGCGACAACTACTACACCGAGCTGGTCGACTTCAACATCGCCTGCATCGGCCTCCCGTACAACGCCATTCTCGGGTACCCAGCTCTGGCCCAGTTCACGGCGGCGACTCATCCGGCCTACAACCTCATGAAGATCCCTGGAAGCAAAGGCGTCCTCACCGTCAAGGGGGATGCCAAGGAGGCCCTGGCAGCGCTCAAGCTCGCCCTCAAGACCGCTACGGCAGCGCAGCCTGCCGACGCGGGCACCTCCGAGCCCAAGGGAGCCGAACCAACCAAGAAGAAGCAGTTGTTCACACAAGACAAGGCAGAAACCAAGCAGGTGCCAGTCAACGAGAACGGGTCCTCAGGAGCCACCTTTACCATAGGTGCCGGCCTCGACCCAAGCCAAGAGGAAGCATTGGTGAAGTTCTTGCGCCCAAACAAGGATATATTCGCATGGGCGCCCAATCAGCTGGTGGGGGGTCCCGAGAGAGGTGATTCAGCATCACTTAAGGGTATGCCCCAATGTGCGCCCTGTGAAGCAGCGGGCGAGACGGCAGTCCACGGAGAAGCAGGCCTTCATCGTCCAAGAGACCCGCAAGTTGGAGGCGGCAGGTGCCATCCGCGAGGTTAGGTACCCCGAATGGCTGGCGAACCCCGTCATAGTGCCGAAGAAAGGCGGAAAGGAGCGAATGTGCGTCGACTTCACCAACCTCAACAAGGCCTACCCCCAAGATCCGTTCCCGCTCCCGCGCATCGACCAGATCATTGACTCCACCGCCGAGTGCGACCTGCTGTGCTTCCTAGATGCGTTCTCAGGGTATCACCAAATCAAGATGGCAGTGGAAGATGTAGAAAAGACAGCCTTCCTGACCCCGTGTGGAGTGTACTGCTACACCTGCATGCCCTTCGGACTACGCAACGCGGGCGCGACCTTTCAGCGGCTGATGCACATCACCTTAGGGCGGCAGCTCAGGAGAAACATGGAGGCCTACGCCGACGACATTGTGGTGAAGTCTCGGGAGGCAAGAACCTTGATCCAGGATCTGGAGGAGACCTTCGCGAGCCTGCGCCAGGTGAACTTGCGAGTTAACCCGGAGAAGTGCGTGTTTGGTGTCCCTTTTGGCAAGCTGCTGGGATTCCTCGTGTCCCACAGAGGGATCGAGGCAAACCCGGAGAAGACCAAGGCCATTGAGGATATGAGCCCACCGCAGACTCACGGAAATGCAGAAGCTGGCTGGTCGGGTAACTGCCCTGGGACGCTTCATCTCCAAGCTGGGAGAGCGCGCCCTACCCTTCTTCAAGCTGATGAAGAAGAAGGGCCCATTCGAGTGGACCCCGGAGGCCGACCGAGCTTTCCAAGACCTCAAGAGATACCTGACCAGCCCTCCGGTGATGGTGGCACCACGGCCTCTAGAGCCTCTAGTACTTTATCTTGCCGCCACCCTGTACTCCGCCAGCACGGCGCTAGTGGCGGTTTGGGAGGAGCACCAAGCCAAGGGCGCGCCGCGCCAAGCTACGCCGCCAGCCGAGATGACGCAAGATCAGGAAGGCGCAGCAAGAGTCGTAGCGGCATCAGCAGAAGACCAAGCTCGGCAGGACAACGTCATAGAGATTCCCGCAAGCGATCAGGCGCCAGGAGTTCCACCACCTCAGGAGACGCCCCAACTTTCACAAGACGCGAGCCTCACCAATGCGCCTGCCCTCCTCGAGCACCCGGTGTATTTCGTCAGCACGGTGTTGTGGGACGCGAGGGCACGATATCCCATGCCTCAGAAGCTCCTGCTCGCGCTCCTAGTGGCCTCGCGCAAGTTGCGGCACTACTTCCAGGGGCACCCCATCAAGGTCATCTCAGCCTATCCATTGGAGAGGGTGCTCATGAGCCCCAACTCTGCTGGAATGATCGCTGAGTGGAACATCGAGCTGCAGGCATTCCAGTTGGAGTTCAGCACTACCAGGGTCATCAAATGAGCCGCGCTCGCTGATTTTGCGGCAGAATGGACGGATGCCCCGACACTTGAAGTAGGCGAAGACCGGTCCACCTCACCAGGAAGCGAGGCGCCAGATGGTTGGGTCATGTATTTCGATGGCACCTTCACGCATCAGGGCGCGGAGGCTAGAGCAGTACTCATCTCGCCCACTCAGGACAAGGTCTACTACACTATGCAGCTCTACTTTCAGCAGGTCGAGAAGGTCTCCATCAACATCCCAGAATACGAAAGCCTCATAGCTGGCCTGAAGGCCGCGGCAGCTCTGGGGCGACTCACGGCTCTTCGTCAACTTCTCCAACAAAGTGTACGAGCCAAAGGACGAGCACATGGAGGCATACCTCGCGGAAGTGCGGTTCCTGGGCCTGGAGGTGCAGCATGTGCCCCGTGGCACCAACAAGGAAGCCGACAACATCGCCAGGAGGGATTCCAAGCGGCAGCCCCAAGAGCCTGGCGTCTTCGAGGAGCGGCTCTTCAAGCCGTCAGTGACGCCACCACTTTCAAGCACAGCTCAGCCTCGGGAGGAGCTCCCACTGCCGCCTGCCATGGGAGCCCCAGCCTATGGCCCGACCTCAGGAGCTCGCCTGCTCTTGGCACTCGAGCCCCAGGAGGGATGCTGGACCAAGGAATTCAAGGAATATCTGATGCAAGGGGCGCTGCCAGAGAAGGAGGAGGACGTAGAGCGCGTGGCCCGGCAAGCCACGACATACTGCATCCAGGACGGTGAGTTGTACAGGAAGCGACCAAATGATGTTTCGCTGCGTTGTGTTTCCAGGGACCAGGGGAAGGAGTTGCTAATTGACATACACGGCGGGGACTGCGGGCACCACTCGTCATCACGGACCCTTGTCGGCAAGGTATTCCGCAATGGATTCTACTGGCCCACGGCGCTCAACGACGCAGCTGAGCTGGTGAAGTCCTGCGAAGCCTGCCAGTTCCACGCCAAGCAGATCCATCAGCCGGCCAAGGCCTCCAGACCATCCCACTCACATGGCCGTTCGCGGTCTGGGGGCTGGATATCTTGGGCCCGTTCCCTCGAGCGCCTGGGGGCTACCGCTACCTCTACGTCGTCATCGACAAGTTCACCAAGTGGGCGGAAGTGGAAGTCGTCTGCACCATCCCAGCCGGTTCCGCGGTCAAATTCATCAAGGGTATCGTGAGCCGCTTCGGGGTCCCCAACCGCATCATCACCGACAACGGCTCGCAGTTCACTAGTAACCTCTTCAAAACATATTGTGCTAACCTTGGAACACTGATCTGCTATGCTTCGGTGGCGCACCCCAGGAGCAATGGTCAAGCCGAACGCGCCAACGCAGAGGTCCTGAGGGGCCTCAAGACCAGGACCTTCAAAAGCTTGAGGCCTGCGGCAGGGGCTGGCACGACGCACTCCAGTCCATGATGTGGTCCATCCGCACCACCGCCACCAAGCCGACGGGTGAGACCCCGTTCTTCCTCATCTACGGAGCCAAAGCGGTCCACCCTCACGAGGTCAAGCATCGCTCCGCATGGGTCCTGGAGTTTGATGAAATGCAGCAGGACGCCACGCGGGGGATGGACCTCGTGCTGGGGGAGGAACGTCGCCGCGAGGCTGCACTGAGGGCGGCAGGTACCAGCAGGCGCTGCGGCGGTACCACTGCCGCAACATCCGCTCCAGGACGCTCAAGGCGGGCGACCTCGTCCTGAGGCGGGTCCTCTCCAGGGAAGGGCTGCACAAGCTCTCCCCTATGTGGGAGGGCCCGTTCAGGGTCGTCCATGTCTCCAGGCCTGGCGCCGCGCGCCTGGAGACACAGGACGGGGTGCCCATCCAGAACGCCTGGAACATCCAGCACCTCCGGAAGTTTTACCCATGAAGCAAGGCCCAGTGCCTGTGAAGAAAGGCCTAGTGCCTGTGAAGAAGGCCCGGTGCATGTGAAGAATCGCCGCCCGTGACACTCTCACGTAATAATGAGTGGGGATGTACATGCCTCGGAGTGTCCGGAGTGCCGCCCTCGGGCCTTGGGGGCTCCCTCCCACGCCTAGTGGCAGCACTTAGCTCCGTGCTGGTGAGAAGAATTGAAGACTAGACTAGGTGCCGGACGCGGCTTTTCATTTGCTTTCCATAGTTGGCTCGCCTTCTTTTAATCGAAGTTTGCCTCTGGTGTTCCTTGCTGATTTGGTTCCGTCGTCTTTTGCCGCTATTTCCGACTCTAGTTTACCTGTGTTCTCTCTCCCGCATACCTCGCGAGGGGGCTAGGCCAGTGCCCTCACGAGCGTTTTCCGTCTCTCTGCCTTCCACCTGCTTTCTCGCGAGGCACCCTCGTTCAAGGCCACAAGCTGGTGCACCTCTCCTAATCCGTGCCCCTCGGGTACCACGATATGAAGCGCTGGGTCAAGGCTTGGGAGAACGACAAGTTTCCTAGCGAGCTTCCTAACGAATTTCTTGCAGTTCCTGAGCGACCGCCAAGTCAGAACGGGCACGAGGAAACAAGTTCCTCGTGAAGAGGAGGCTACCCCGAATGCGCCAAGCTAAGTTATCTCTGCACAAAATAACGACACAGCGCGGAAACAACAAAGATAGCAAAGTGATTGAGGAATCATAGTTCGATACACGCCCCTCCGGGCCCATGCTGGTTCCATTTTGATGCAGGAAGGAAAAGAAGAACAAAATAAAAGCGATGCTCGCCCCTGCAGCAGTCCAAGGGGGCAGGCCCTTGGCGACGTCCCGAGCTTAGCCGAATACCTCCTCGCGCTTCATGGAGGCGCGGCGACAAGACGACCCACTACCACCTTCGAAGCGAGCGCGGCGGCGTGGGGGCTGGTCGTAGCCGCCGCTGCTGGAGCTGTCGCCAAGAGAAGACCCACTGTAACTGGACGAGGCGCGGCCGGCGGGCTCGCCCTCGCCCTCGTCACGGCCGTCGCCGAGGCCGAGCACCTCCTTGCCATTGTTCATCTCGGGGCAGCACCCGGCGCGACGGCCATCTTCCCCAAACACCCTCACATAGAGGGTCTCGTCACCGTCGTACTTGAAATGGAGGGTGCATAGACTGCCCAGGCCACGCACGTGGGCGAACGTCTGCCAACCTCGGGCCAAAGCTATGTTGCCCGCTGCGGAGACCTTGACCACGACCCAGGAGGCCCTGCTACAGCAGCTGTCCGCCTGCAGCCAGAGCCCGCCTGGACCAGAGGATGGCAGCTCGTCGACGAAGAAGCGCGGAAGCTGAAGCTAGTTGTCGGCCGGATCCTCCGACCAGACAACAAACTCCGGCAGCACCTCTACCGAGTGGAAGCATGGCCGGGGGGTCCGCGCAACCACGGCACGTCTCCCTTCATCAACGGGACTGTCGTGACCGGAGCGACCCCTGCCACGCGCCGCGGCGCCGCCCAGGGAGCGGGGGGCGCGGGGGGAGTCACGGTGTGCTTACGGGGACGGCCACGTCCCCACTTGGGCGCCGGGGAGCCGGGCCCCTCGCGAGGGGCCTTTCCCTTCTCCGCGGCGGAGAACCTCTTCGACGGCGCCATGGGAGCCGGTGATGGAGCAGAGAATGAAGAAGCAAGCGGACTGCGAAGAGATGGGCGACGGGGGCTCTCCCCCCCCCCTCCCCATTTATACCGGAAGAAGGCCAACCGGCGCCTCCCACGATCACAGGTAATGATGGTTTCCCTTGCATGTCGCAAGGACTTGTCAAGTCAGGCAGTTGCCGAGGCAGCATGGGGAAGCGGAGACGCCCACGTCCAATCAACCGCCACGCGTCGACCCAGGCCGTAGGCTTTTGGGGCCCGCGACGCTCCGCACTTGACCTTTGGCTTCGCCTCGAAGCCAAGCCCGAGCGCACCTTGGGCCCGGGGGCTACTGTCGGTGTTCTGGGAACGGGGGTCCCTAGACTTGCCTGCCTGCGGCCCACAGTGTGGCTGTGCTAGCAGGCCTGTACGGCCCATCTTCATCAACAGGGCATTCAAGACCCTCGCGAGGGGCCAAGCCTCGCGAGGCGGACGACACAAGACCTCCTCGGGAGCGGCCTCACCAGGCTGCCTCGCGAGGAGCGGAGAGATCAAGGCAAGGCAAACCTCGCGAGGTTCTCGTGATGTGAGCCATGACGATTGAGACCAGGCGGGCGCTAGGCGGGCACCAGCACGCGCAGCGTCCTTGCTTCCTCTTTGGCGCTAAGGGGGCAAGCGCAGGCCCGGAGTACCGAGGCATCAAGGAAAGGTTTCCATATTGGTGCAACGAGACCAAGACCAGCAGGACGGCAAGACGAAGGTCACCATGGAGCCCAAGACGGCGTCACCACCAGAGCCTTTCGCAGGCGAAGACCGCTTTTGTCAGGGTAAGCTGTACTAGCTGTCCCCTTTCAAATTGGCCGTTGTTGGCTCCCTTCCCGCTCAATATTTGGGGAGAGGACCAGGGCCTGTATAAGTAGAACTAGCCACCATAGTAGGGGGCAAGGGAATCAGGTCTAGAGCCAACCCTTAGCCACACGCTGAGCACAAGAACACCTCAACCTCAGGATGCCGTCTTCCCCTTGTACTGTTCATCATGAGCCCAAGAGGCTATCCACCACCACCACACTGGAGTAAGGTATTACACCACAATGGTGGACCGAACCAGTATAAATCTTGTGTCTTTTGTGTTGTGAGTTCGTCGAGTTCGTCCGCGAGATTTTAGCAAGCTAGGGCGTGGATCAGTAGGGAGGAAATCTTCGCGCGCACCCAGAATTCGAACCTTGAGGGTTTTGCGAGAACCCGTGATCCGACAACACCCAGTGGGTGCGCTGGTGCGCCCCACGAAAGATTGCAAGAATTAAAAAGCAAGAAGCAAAATCGCGTACCCGGACGGCCATCCACGTCGCCAAGTATTTCTGCATAGACTGCTAAAGAATGGCGCCTTGGGCGTTGAACTGGGCCCTGACGTCCTGCACGGCCATGTTCAGAACGCCTGAGCCATCCCCGGACGACCAGTCCGGAGGGGCGGCACTGGTGACATCGGCATCAAGCGCGACGAGCTCGAGGCCCTGATTTCCATCGGCCTCGGCTCTAAGGCCGCCTTCACCGGGCGCTGGCAAGCTAGAACGCGGGTCGTGGGAGTCAGACCCACCACCAACTCGCCGCCAGATGGCGGCACCAGCGGCGCTTGCGGGGGCACCGCCACCTCCAAGACAACGGGGTCGCCCCTCCCCTCTCCAAGGCCGGCTGGTCGGTGCTGGCCTCTCCTGTTGGCGCCTGGCCCTCCGGAACCGGCGGATCCGCGTGCGGCAGGCCGGTGGACTCTGGAGCCCAGTTGTGGGACGCCTCCTCCTTCTGCGCCTTGGCGGCTGCGTCCTCCTGCTCCTTGGCTGCTGTGTCGGCCTGAGCCTTGGCCGCCGCACCGGCCTCCGCTTGCACTGCCTTGGCAGCCTCCGCCTTCTCCCGGGCCGCGGCCTCCCGCACCTCTCGCGCCTCCCACGCGTTCTTCTCCGTCACCTCTTGGAGGGCAGCGAGCGGGTCGACGCGGCGGGGGTCAGTGGAGCCGTCTGCCGCCCCGATCACCCAGCCGGACGAAGCTCGCGACAAAGAAAGTGGGGCGCTACGCACCAAAGAATGAAGGAAATAAGGAGACTGTGAGAAAAAAGAAAAGCAAACGCAAAATAGAAATGCGAAGAGAATCCAGGCACTTACACGGACAACAGCGGGAGCTGCTTCGGGGCCTTCTGGAGGAGGGCCACTTTCGCGGCGGCCGAGGTCTTGGGCTTCTTAGGCCGACTGCCGAACAGCCCGGCGTCAGCCTGACACTTCGGCGTGCCGCATGTTGCAGTCGGCATAGCTGAGGAGCCGGCGCCTGTCCTGTCGGCGCCATGGGTACGACGTGGCTCGTCATCTTCCTCATCGTCGTTCGGCCACCCCTCGAGGCTGCCTCCTGAGGAGCCGCCTGCTACCTCACCACCACCGCCTGTGGCGTTGTCCTCCTCCATGGCGGCCGCCGCCAACTCGGGGTCGTCTGCATCACTCTCCACCCGGTCTGCCAGGTACTGATGACCTAGGGCAGGCGCGCCATCTGCCGTCTGCCTCAGGAAGCGCTGCATCGCAGCCGGGAGGTCAGACGGCAAGAGAAATTTTGAACTAACGAAGAAAAGAGAACTAGAAGACTTACCCCAGGCGGGGGATTTGCGATGTTGTACGTTCCTTGTCGAACGGCCACTCCGTCTCCGACAGCTTGCAGTCAGAGAAGAAGTTCACCAGCCGGACCACCTCCATGTCCGGCAGCACCTTGCTGCACATCCGGCACGGATCCCGGCGCCCGATCATGTTGTTGATGATGTGGGGCTGGGCTTTAAGGGGCAGCACCCGACGCTCCATGAAGGCGGCCAGCAAATCTGAGGCCCTGAGGCCCTCCCACTCCATCATCTCCTGGAGCCGGGTGAGAGTGGCGGAGGAGGCGGCCGACGGGTTCTTCAGCCGGAACTTCCTGTTGGTGCGGGGCTCAGCAGGCGGGCCGGCTACGTAAGCCGGCAGGTCGACGTAGTCCATCGTCGAGTGGATGTTCTCGACGTAGAAGTACGACTTCTGCCACAGCTTGGCCAACTGCAGCAAGGTGAGGGCCGAGAAGCGGACCCCGGAACCCGAACGCCGCATAGTGACGCAGGCCCCGCACTGGGCCGCCTCGTCCTTGGCGGCGATGCCAAGTTTGAGGTAGAAGAGCTCCCCCCAAAGCTCAAGGGTGGGGAGCACGCCAAGATAGCCCTCGTAGAGGGTGACAAAGGTGGAGAGCAGCACCACTGTATTTGACGTGAGATGGTGGGGCTGCACCTTGTAGAACGTGAGGAACGAGCGGAGGAATCTGCTCGCCGGCAGGCCGAAGCCGCGAAGGAAGTGTGACCGGAAGACGACGCGTTCGGCGTCCGCTGGCGCCGGCGAGATCTCTGCCTCGGGAGGAACGCGCATCTTTACGGGCGACGCATGGGGCAGCCACCGCGTCTGGCGAAGGAACGTGAGGTGATCCTCGTGGACATTGGAACCGTCCCAATCGCCGGAGCGTCCGCCGCGCACCATGGATGCGGCTGCTCGACGGTGGCGCGGCGCAGTGATGGGCGGACGGAGTCACGGCGGGTCAGAAAGGCCTTGCGATGGCGGTTGCAAAGGAGCTCTGGCGGCGAGCAAGGGCGCGGCAGTGACGAGAAGAAACAAAGGAAGAAGAAGGCAAAGGGCAAGGAGGATGCGCAGGCGTTCTGCCACCCCCTCCTCCCCCTACTTATAGCCCCCCGGCGGCGGAGCCGATGGGGCGAGACATGGGGGGGCAGGATTAACTGCGCCCACTCCCCCCACGACCCCGCATTTACCGCGCCGAAACAGCGTGTATTTAACGCGTCTGGAAGCGCAACCGCCCGCCTCGGCCATGGCGGATCCGCGCGCATGCCGAGGCCCTATAGTGGCGGGCCAGGGCCTGCAGCGACGTCCTGTCGCGCGCGTGAGCTGGCAGGCCGGCCTACTCCGCTGGCGCCGCGTGGCGAGCAAGTAACGGGTGTCAAGCCTGCCATCCGGCTGGCTCGCACCCAGCCTCCATCGCAACGATTCGAATTCACCAAGGCGGCCGGCCCGGCCTTGGCCGGCTCCTAACAGTCGGCACCTCCAGAAGACGGACGAAACAAGATCACCAAGGCACTCAAAGTAGGAAGCTGCTGAGGCTCCCCAATTTCGGCCATGGCGCCCCACCAGCTCCGGGGACTATTGTCGGAGTAAATGGCCACGGCTAGCCTCATCGACCCCTTATGGTATTTCAAGACATCGGGGCTAGCTGCGCCCCTCACACCTCCCAGACGAACGGCCGGCTTCGTGGGTGGGTTGTTCTAGTAGGCCGGCTGCTAGAAGACGGCAAGACACCAGAAGGCGGCCAGGAGGAGGTCGGCTCCTAGCAGGCGGCCCCTTGTCCCCTCAAAGTTTGCACCCACATAACCACGACGGGACAGGGCGTGGCAACAGTGCGACCTGCCACCCTCGAATCCAGGGCAGATCGTGGCCACAATGCGGTGTACCAGGCGGACAACCCTCGCCCGGCGCAACACTATTGCCATGCATCCTGTGACATCACCTACGTTAGGAGGAGCCACGCTCCCACGACGGCCGGTCGGTACGGCCCGCAGGCGGCGGGCCCTACCTGTTCGCGAGCCCAGGAAGGAGGCGAATCCCCAGCAGGCGGCAACGAGGGTGGGCCGCCTCCCAGTAGACGGCCCCCTCCCTCCTCGGAGTCTGAGCGCCATTAATCAGATGAGATAGGGTGTGGCTACAGTGAGCGCTCGCCAGGCGGCGGGACTGTAGCCACGCTCTCCCCAACAAAGCCTCCATCATCACGAGCAAGGCAACAATATAAAGCGGTCGACATGACCCACAGGCGGCGGGCCCTACCTGTCGGCCGAGTCCCCGGCAGCTGGCGGGACCCACCAAGCGGCGGGCCCCAGCAGCCGGCGGAGAAGCCGGCGCCCAGTGACACTGACGGTCGGGTCCTACACCCGGCCAGATTACCATTGTACCCCTAGGGGTAGGCCTATATAAACCCCCAGGCTGCCCCATGCAAGGGGTTCACAACCTTAGGGATCACACACACACACGCATAGAGAGAGCGGAGTAGAGCTAGTCCTGTTCTTCTTCCTCCTCTAGCCGAAACAACTCAAGGAGCAAGCTTGTAGCCACTCTATTGATCCTAGTCATCATGCGGAGACCCCTTAGAGCAGAACTAGGGGTGTTATCTCCACGGAGAGCCCCGAACCTGGGTATGATTCACAGGCGTATGCGGTCTCGCTCACTCCCGCTTCTAGAGCCCGGCGACGTACTCTTGTCCCCATCCATGATAAGCCACCCCCTGGCATATGTCGCTAGACATCCCCGACACTTGCTCCTGGTTGTGTGCATAGTCCCCAGGATATGATTTATTACTTCTCTGAAAAATATTTCCCTGCTCATAAGAAACAAGCTGCTTTAAAGGAAATATTTAACTTTTTGCAAATTGAAGAAGAGAGTCTCCCACAAGCTTGGGGGAGGCTTCTTCAATTACTTAATGCTTTGCCTGATCATCCTCTTAAGAAAAATGAAATACTTGATATCTTTTATAATGGACTAACCAATGCTTCCAGAGACCACCTGGATAGTTGTGCTGGTTGTGTTTTCAGGGAACGAACTATTGAGCAAGCTGAATTGATATTGAATAATATATTAAGTAATGATAATGATTAGACACTTCCTGAACCAGCTCCTAAGCCAACTCCAAAGAAAAGGGGTATTCTATTTCTCAGTCCTGAAGATATGCAAGAGGCAAAGAAATCTATGAAAGAAAAAGGTATTAAAGCTGAAGATGTTAAGAATCTACCACCTATTGAAGAAATACATGGGCTTGATAACCCGACATAGGTAGTAGAGGCAAAATCTCTCCATAGATTTGATGAAGGTGATATTCCTCATAATAAGTCTGCTAGTCAATGCTTGGATGAGTTAGATAATTTTATTGTTAAACAAGAAAATTGCAATGCTTATGTTAGTAGACAATTGAAACGTAATGCTTACATGTTTGACCACTTGGGTGATTATATCAGTAGAACGGTTAATGATCTTAAGCTTATTACTAAACATGCTTCCATGGTTACAACTCAAGTAGAACAAGTACTTAAGGCACATGATGATCTGCTTAATGACTTCAATAATAAGAGCAATGATAATGTTGTTAGGGTTATGACTAGAGGTGGTAAAATGACCCAGGAACCTTTGTAACCTAAGGTCCATCCTAAGAGAATTGAGCAAGATTCTGAGAGAGTTAATACTAATGCACCTAGTCCTTCTAATAAAAAGAAAAAGAAAAGTGATAGGACTTTGCCTGCTTCTAGTGAACCTGTTATAGATACACCTGAGAATCCCAATGATATTTCTATTTCTGATGCTGAGACACAATCTGGTGATGAACATGAACCTAGTGATAATGTTAATAATAATGTTCATGTTGATGCTCAACCTAGTAATGATAATGAGGTATAGAGATTGAACATGATGTTGATCTTGATAACCCACAATCAAAGAATCAACGTTATGATAAGAGATCCTTCATTGCTAGGAAACATGGTAGAGAAAGAGAACCATGGGTTCAGAAACCCATGCCCTTTCCTCCTAAGCCATCCAAGAAAAAGGATGATGAGGATTTTGAGCGCTTTGCTGAAATGATTAGACCTCTCTTTTTGTGTATGCATTTGACTGATATGCTTAAAATGCCTACCTATGCTAAGTATATGAAAGATATTATTACTAATAAAAGAGAGATACCTGAAGCTGATAATTTCCACCATGCTTGCTAATTATACTTTTAAGGGTGGAATACCAAGGAAACTAGGAGATCCAGGAGTACCAACTATACCATGCTCCATTAAAAGAAACTATGTTAAAAACTGCTTTATGTGATCTTGGAGCCGGTGTTAGTGTTATGCCTTTCTCTTTGTATCATAGACTCGAATTGAATAAGTTGACACCTATTGAAATTTCTTTGCAAATGGCTGATAAATCAACTGCTATACCCGTCAGTATTTGTGAGGATGTGCCTGTTGTGGTTGCAGACGTTACTATCTTAACGAACTTTGTTATTCTTGATATTCCCGAGGACGATAGTATGTCGATCATCCTTGGTAGACCCTTTTTGAATACTGCAGGGGCTGTTATTGATTGCAACAAAGGCAATGTCACTTTTCATGTTAATGGTAATGAGCATATGGTACACTTTCCGAAGAAACAACCTCAAGTTCATAATATCAATTCTATTGGAAAAATTTCAACTATTACTATTGGAGGTTTCGAATTCCCTCTTCCTACTGCCAAAAAGAAATATCATATTATTATTGTTGGGGACATGCATATCCCCATGGAGGTAACCTACTGTTATTCTAAAATTCTCCAGTTTCATGTCATTTGGAAGAAGTTTGTTAATAAGACTTGATCAACCTTGTTAATGGATTCCTTTTGATGCGCATGAGATGGATGAATTTAGAAGGCACAACTTTCTGTACCCACCTTTTACTTTCTGTTATTTATAACAAATAAAGAAAAAATAGTATATTTTTTGTCTGTTTTCTTAATTATCCATGAAATAAAAATGTCCCGAAAATAAAAGTTCTCCAAATGCCCTGAAAATTTAGTATGATTTTTCATAGAATATTTGAGAACTTCTGGCACTGAGAACACACCAGGGGGCTGCACCAGTAGACCACAATGGTGGAGGGCGCGCCCTACCCCCTTGGGCATGCCCCCTTTCTCGTGGGTCCCACGTGGGTCCCCTCCACTTACTCCAGCACCCATCCACTTCGTCTTCCTCCAGAAAAAAATCATCCGGTAGCTCAAACTCGTGTTCTTGCTCATTTTGCTTCCATTTTCGATCTCCTTGCTCAAAGCTCCATTCACAAAACTGCTTTGGGGGATTGTTCTTCGATATGTGACTCCTCCAATGGTCCAATTAGTTTTTGTTCTAGTGCTTTATATATTGCAGTTTTTTTCTACTGTGGTGACCTTGTTCTTGAGCTTGCATGTCAAAAATTTATATGGTCCAAAGTAGTTTTGATGCATGATATAGCCTCTAGACACTTGTAGGAGTAGTTGGTATCAATCTTGTTGAGTTTGGTTCACTTTTATTTTGAGTCACTAAAAATTTCAAAAAAAATCAGAGGAAGAAAATGATGAGGAGATTGTTGAGAGGCTCTTCGAGCTGGGGTTCGAAGGAAAAATAAAATGAGGAGATGGTACTGCCCACTATTTACCTAGACTATAACAGTATGGTAGCACATGATTTTATTCGCCATAATAAGGAAAAGAGACTCATTTATAACCTAGTATTTAGTGAAAAGACTTGTCAGATTATTACCTTGCATGCACCTTCTTTGTTTAATATTCATTCAGGCACATACCTCATCATGCCCGAGGACATTTCACTACAAAAAAATACACTTCCATGATGATACGTGTTTGTCACAGTAGGTCACGTTTTCTGTCATGCATGTACATCCATGATGATTTTATGACAGAATCAAGATAGTCATACCTGTGTTATCGTAGAAGTGCTCCATGACATTACCAAAATTGTCATCACGGAAGTGTCCACTTCCATGACGATAAATTGCGCGTCACAGAAGTGCTTTCATCAAGGGTGACCGACACGTGGCATCCACCGTAACGGGTCGCCATTAAGCTATCAGGTTCCGGTTTGGATCCGATAACCCGTTAACAGCCCGGGCCAATGGGGATTTCCCACGTGTAAAATTCTCATTGGCCGGAGGAAACACGTGTTGGCTCACCGTTGGGACAGATGTCATCCACTCATTGGATAGGAGGCGCCTATGATAGGTCGACACGTGGCATGGCCCAACAGGGGCCCATTCTGGTGAAAAAGGCCGACCAGTAAAAATTAGCAGGCCGTCCCATTAAGGCCTACTTGTGTGAGATGTGCCAATTTGACCCGTCAATGGCCCGTTAACGATTTGACAGCATTGCAGCCCATCGTCAGTTTGAGCCAGTTAAATATTTGGGCTCAATATCGGCCCGGTGTGGTTTCGGCCTATTAGGTCCATTCAAGGGATGGGCCAATTTTCAGGATGTACATCTTTCGGCCTTTTAGCGACCATTTAAGTGTTGGGCCAATTTCCAGCCCGGTGTGTCTTTTAGCCTGTTGACGGCCAATAAATGAGTTGGGCCATTTGCAGTCGGACCTGAGTTTTAGCCTTTTAACGGCCCATGCTCTTCATGGTCCAATACCAGCCCGGTTTCTCTCTCGGCCTGCTAAAGGCCCACAACACAGTTGGGCCATATACAGTATGACCTGACTTTCGGCCTCTTAGCGGCCCATGCTCTTCATGGTCCAGTACGAGCCCATTGTCTCTTTCGGCCTGCTAAAGGCCCACAGTATAGTTGGGCCATATGTAGCCCGACCTTAGTATTGGCCTGTTAATGGCCCGTGAAATCAAATGGGCCCACCTGTTGCCCACTTCGATGTCGGCCTGTTAACGACCCGGGAGGTAACAGCGCCGACCATTAACTTTCGGCCTGGTAACGGCCCATTAACTTAATGGGCCCACTAAAGTTCGTACATGTCTTTAGGCCCAATTAGATCATTTGAGCCCACTACGATGAGCAATTATGCACAGGACCAAAACCAATCAAGGAAAGGTACGGCATACAGGGAAAAACATTGCACATCCAGCATATATTACAGGAAATTACATCCACTGGGCAAACAAAGATTGATGCCAGTGCAAATAAATGAACAGAACCTAATGATCTACAACATCACAATCTGCAACCTCAGCACGGATGACGCCCATAAGCATGTGGGCAAGTTCTTGCTGCTTTGCTACATTGTCTCTGAAAACATTGATCAGTTGTTGTTGCGCACGAATGTGCACCTCTGACTCCTTCACCATTTCCATCATTGCTTCAGCCATTAATTGGTTCACAAACATACATTTTTCTATTGCATTCAAGACAGAGGAAACTGAACAGATTCAGATGGCGATTTTGGCAGGCTTGTATTATTGATAGTGGAGAGTGTCTCGACCACTGCATCATAACATAAATTAGGAGGGGAACCGAACAGATTAATCAAGAGTTATTGCCATATTACCTGGCCTAGATTTATTGGAAAGAAACAATGGGGTTGCCTTGCTGTTTTCAGAGTTTGTCTTCTTATCTTCAGCAGCCTACACCAAATTAACACACTAGCATTGCTATCATTGGCCAAGTGAGATAATAGGAAAGCAACATTGACACAACGAACGTTTGGGCAACCAGACCACACCAGCCTACACCAAATTAACACAATATGGCAAAGCTATCATCAGCCAGGTAAGGTAATACGAAAGCAACATTGACACAATGAATGAATGGGCAACCAGAGCAGCACTACAATTTAGTAATGTGCATGATATGAGATAGTACACTCATGTAGCTCAGTATGCAAAACTACCAGGCAGTTTTATACAAAAATCAACATTCTCGCCTTTAACATTTTGCTACAACTAAATTTAGATCGGATAAAGGTTGGATTCACGCCGATTAACAAAATACATGCTGATGTAAAGATATAGTGATATACAACAGGTACTTACATCAACATTGGAGCATAGAGAATTCCCGCAAGATACTTTCCTCGAATACGATCCCAATGGAGGAAGTCTTCTATCGTTTATCCTTATTTTCTAAAAGAGAGATGGGTAAGAAACATGTAGAAAATATGATCAGAATGCTATAAAATTTCATGATGCAAGGATACGCACACACTTCTTAGAATGGTGTTGCCATATTTTTTCTGGACTGGAGCGGACTAGTTCTTTGGCCACTGGAATCTGCTTATTATTAGTGGGAGTTGGGTTTCTCTGTGCTGGAGCAGTATCTATGAAAACTGGAGTTGGTTTATTATCTCCTGGCATTTGGATCTTTTGCAAAGACCTGGTTTGTAACCCTTCATATTCTAACATAGCCGTCTTCCCCTTGTGTGCCTTATATAGAAGAATGGTGCTTCAATTATAAAACATGCTACAGCAGAGATGGAATAGGTACTGAAGAATAGAAAGGCATGACATATTGACATGTATTCCCTCCGTCTAGAAATAAATGGGTGGGTCTAGGCGTATTTCAGTTCTAGATACATCCATTTTTATCCATTTCTGCGGCATGTAATCCGGGCGGAGGGAGTATGATGTAAGAGCTAGGGATACGACAGGACAACAGTTTAAAAAAACACTACTTGAATGTAAAATTGTATGCTAGCAGAATACATACAGAAAAACACTAAGGCAACATATGCGTGTATGATGGGGAAACTAAGATGGCATTGCAAGAGACCACTAGAACAGCACTTCAATGTAAAAAAACATGGTATGGTAGACAGATGAAGTACATACTGATGAATAACAATGCATAAGATACTCAGAAGCATGATGTCCAAACTAAGCAGATGGCATTGCGATAGAGTAGAATGACAGTACTTGAATTTGAAAACATGTTATCATGAATGGAATAGGTACTGAAAAACAGGAAGGCATGCCATATTTACATGCATGATCAGCAGGCTAAGCACAAGGCATTGCAACAGAGTAGATGCACTCCAGGACATTATATGCATGCTGTACCCATATCACGGGCCAAGTTAGAGCAAGGACCTTATGGGGTGAATAGGATTCATCATCTTTCTGCAAGTCTTGTGAAGAACTGCCTTTACATGTTCCATCATATTGGGTATCATTGACGTCAAGTTTGTTGGCCGTTACATTGCAACGTGAGGTTCTTGTGGATAAATCAGTGTGTGCAATTATATCTGACATGCATGGAAGACAACTAGTAGTTAGATTTATGTAATGAGTGCCTGTAGGAGACGACATAAATAGTAGGACTGGGGTTAACTAGCAGCAACAGGTCTCAAAAACTAAAGGGAGAACACAGTTGAAAGCTACAGAATATGTATCGTTTGTACTCGAGATTAACTAGATGGCACACAAAAGTATTAAAGAACAACATAGGTAATACTAGAATTGGTATAATACTATAATCACCTGCCTGTGGGATAGCATTGGCTGATGGATGATAACTATGGAATAGCGTTACCTAAAGAACAAGTCTTTTAGCTGAACTATGGAACATCGTTAACTCCTGAAAAGACCTGTAAGAGATCAACATGAATATACAGTGAAATGTGATAATCTATTTTCCATGCTTAGATGAATAACAAAGCCATAAATGTTGCACACAAGTAAGATGAGGGTACAACCAGTCTGGCCGCCATCCATAGGAGTGAGCATCATGTGCTGACTTGTCGATGGCCCTGTAGTTGTTGTGGTTGTCCATGTCGGGCACGCGCATTTGATGCAGGGAACTGTTGAGTGGGGACTATAGCTCCCTTTTGGTGTACGCTTCCCTTGTTGGAGCAGCTGCGGTGAGTCGGAAGACGGTGTGGATGAAGATGCAGAAAACGCATAATGTTAAGAACGACACATCTCTCTGATTTGAAGAAATATCCTTGGAGATCAACAGCAAGGTACGAGAGTGGTCACACGTCTGTTGACTGAAGACTAAATTGGGGTGACACGATTTTATTTTATTTTGGTAATGTCCGATCTACACCGGATGGCTTGATGGCCGTCTTGTGCCTCCCAGCTGACACTGTTCGGAATCTTCCCGAAGAGCCAGCGACCACCGGCAGAGCAGCCTGTCTCCGCCGTTAGTGGCCGCGAGAGCTTCGACAAAAACCCCGCTCCCTGCCCCACCGCACTGCCGTGGTTGCGCTGCCCCCGGCCAATCCACAAAGACTCGACATCATCCAGATCCGGTGGTGGCAGTACCTTCAACCCATGCAACTCTAAGATAGCCATCTAAGTGATGCTTCCGCGGCAAACTTGCACCCTCGCACCATTACATTAGACACCAGCCAACCGGCAGCCTAGGAGCTCTGCCGCCTCGAGGGTGCTGCTTCCCATTGGGAACCGATTGGCCCAGAATAAAAATTCAGACAACTGACGCCTAAATAAAGTGATTTGAGATTAGGGTGCGACCTATCTGGCGGCCCGGTGAAGTAGGCAGCTCCAGCTGCCGAGTCGGTGAAGCCAACGCGGTTGCGGTGGCTACTGGCAGCAGGGAAGCAGACATGTCGCGACGGTCGACAGCTACAAGGAAGCATTCCCGGGGCTCTGGAGGGATCTGAAGTTGCAGCCACTCCGGCGCCGTGAACAATGGCGGGGTGAATTGGCTCCGGTACGGTTCACGCGGCTGTCGTCGATGCAGCTCCGGCAGCACGGAGTAAGAGGCACACAGCCCAGTGCACGACGGCAAATGGACATCGTCTCCGGCATTAGGGATGAGGACGGTTGTGAATTTTGTGTGGTGGGAGCACCAAGGAGGAGAGGCTGAGGTTTCGTGGCTGGGGAGAAGGGAGCTTCCGGGGAGAAGGTGATTTGGCGCCCACGAGGTATGAATGGGGAATTGGGAGGGGGAACCATGTCTTACGGACGCATTTGTCTGAAATGTGGGGGGAGTTATAGTTCTACCCCTGCCTTTAGGCTTCTCGGCTTGGGTCTGTGTAGTGAGGGTCGGGGATAGTAGAGTAAATTTGCTTCTCCCAAATAGTGGGCGCGAGCGATTTCGGGCGAGGAGGGCGTGTTTTGAAATAGTGGGCGCGAGCGATTTCGGGCGAGGAGGGCGTGTTTTGAAATAGTGGATGCGAGCTATTTCGGGCGAGGAGGGCGTGTTTTGAAATAGTCGGCGTGAGCGAGTTCGCGCGAGGAGAGGGTGTTTTGCTGCCCATGGTTTATGAATTATTCGACACATGTCATTTCGGCCGAGGAGAAGGTGCGCTTGGATGAAGTTACGAACCAACCCTCGATGTACAACGGGCCAATTCATGTGTGTCCCACATAGGCCGGTAATTTCGCGTCTCCCATTTATTTGCTCGGGCAAATTCCACCGAGCAGAGGGTGTTTAACGGTTCATTCAAATTTTGGGAGAACGAGCATCCACGTCTACCTTACCAAGTCGATTCGAATCAAATTTTGAAATATTAGCTTGCCACTTCTTTTTTAGATGGAGAGATGATGCTCGGGGGTAATGTGTTTTTACATGCTCGTTGCTAACGATTTACTATATGACAAATAGTTGACCCACTCAAAAACGGGAATCAACCCCAAAATGAAATATCTCGATTCAATGAAATAGCTCGTTCACCAGGTCAAAATAGTGAACTAAATCCAAAATTGAACACCTCAATCGAGTAGCATGTTGTACAGTATTATAGTACTCCATGAACATGCTGAAAGTCAAATTAATGAACTTGTTTGATACGCATATCTCCATTCAAGTGTGGATTGCAGACAACATGTTCTCCAATTTAAATATTTGAATGCAAGTTTATATTGAAACATGGTTTATATCAGTCTTTGATACATAAAACGCGACATCCCCCTCTCCCGGACTCCTGCTCTCTCTCTCGCCGACAATCTTCAATTCTGTCACACGCATCCAACACACAAACCTTGTTGGTCCCTCTCTCTCTCTCTTTGTGTGTATGTGGGGGGGTCTTTCTAGTTTGCATGCATATATACTCCATGTATAGGTCTCTCTCGCACACTATGTATGATTCTCCAGTCCAAGCTAAATATCTTGGGTGCATTCATCGTACGCACACAAATTCCCTGGATCATTGCACGTAACTCTCTCACGCACCACTCTGTCGTCTCGGAGCTCTTCCCTCTCTCTCTCTCTCAAACTCTCCATCTCCCTCGGTCACACATACACATGCATATCTCACCCGCACTCGATAGACCCATCTAAAACTCTATCTCTCTCCCCCGTTCTCTCTCCATCTCACACGCACACACACACACAAATAATCTCATGCCTAGCCAAGTATGATGGTCTCTCACTCAATTGTAGGCACACGCAGTCCCCCCTATATGTATATGACTAGCTAATTCTTAGTCTCCATCACAAACATGTGCATGGTCTATCTCGATTTCCTTTGAGGCATCTTTGTATAGCACACGCACCTCGTCCCTCGATCTCCCACCCGTATAGTCCCCTCACGATCTCGAGGGGATCTCTCTATCACAAACACACCCTCTCTCCCTCCCCATGCGTCCATCTTCCCCATGCGTCCCTCTCGACCTTTGTTCCTTGTTGGCCAGACCTCTATTGGACATGTGCTATAGGGGTGTCTCTCTCCGTTGCAAAAAATCACGCACTAGCTATCTTCGTGTATCTCCTCACCTCGCTTTTCTATCTCGAAGATGCATGCGTGATATGTTTGCATAAGAAACGAACACACACTCTCTCTCTAATTTATCATTTGTTGTCCCTTTATCTTTCACACACATACTCTTTTTAGACACTCACTCATTCTCCTTCACACACATTTGATCTCTCTCAACTTAGGCACTCTCTTCGGTCCATAGCATATAGATTTATTGAAAAGTCAAACATCACAAAGTTTGACCATGTACGTGGAGAAAAACATTTACATCTAGAACGGCAAACATATACCATTGATTCATCATGAGATGTAGTTTCGTATGATGTATCTTTGGTATTGTAGATATAAATAATATTTGCGTAAACCTGGTCAAAGTTTCCAAAGTTTGACTCCTAAAAAATTTATATGCACTGCATTATCGAGCGGATGGAATATCTCTTTCCCCCTCTCAGCTATCTGACGCACACCACTCAGCCTTATTGGGGCTCCTCTATCTCTCTCAAACTTTATATCTCCCTGGTTCACACATACACATGTCTCGCTCACGCTACATAGACCCATCTAACACTCTCCGCCCTTGTTCTCTCTCTATGTGACACGCACCCCCCTAAGTACCATAATCCATCACTCCATCATAGGCGCACGCACTCCCCCCTAAGTATGACTATCTCTCACTAGCCATCAGGAACACATGTATTGTCTCCTTCCATCCATACGTCTATCTCGATATCTCTCAGGGTATCTTCTATCGCGCACACACCTTGTCACTCGATCTCCCACCCATGTAGTCCCATCACGATCTCCAGGGGATCTCTCTATGACAAACATACACTCTCTCCTCCCCATGTCTACATTTTCTCTGTACGTCTCTCTCGACCTCTCTCCCTTGTTTGTCAGACCCCTCTTGGCCACGTGCTAGGGGTCTTTCTCTCTCGGTTGCAAACAACCACACACTATCTCCTCACCTTGCTTCCGCTGTCGAAGATGCATGTGTGATATGTTTGCATAAGACACACACGCTTTTTCTCTACTTTTATCGTGTGTTGTCCATGTCTCCTTCACACACGCACACACACTTTTTTCAGTCACTCTTTCTATTCCACTCTCTCTCAACTCTCTAGTTAGGTACTCTCTCATGTCCATAAGCATATGGATGTTTTAAAAAGTCAAACCTCAGAAAAGTTTGACCAGGTATATGTGGAGAAAAACATTTACATCTGGAACGATGATATGTCTCCATCGTATCTACTTTTCCAAACACTTTTGCCCTAGTTTTGGACTCTAACTTGCATGATTTGAATGGAACTAACCCGGACTGGCGCTGTTTTCAGCAGAATTGCCGTGGTGTTATTTTTGTGCAGAAATAAAAGTTCTTGGAATGACCTGAAACTTCACGGAGAATATTTTTGGAATATACAAAAAATACTGGCGAAAGAATCAAGACCAGGGGGCCCACACCCTGTCCACGAGGGTGGGGGCGCGCCTACCCCCCTGGGCGCGCCCCCTACCTCGTGGGCCCCCTGGTGCTCCACCAACCTCAACTCCAACTCCATATATTCACATTCGGGGAGAAAAAATCAAAGAGAGGAATTCATCGCGTTTTATGATACGGAGCCGCTGACAAACCCTAATCTCTCTCGGGAGGGCTGATCTGGAGTCCGTTCGGGGCTCCGGAGAGGGGAATCCATCGCCGTCGTCATCATCAACCTTCCTCCATCACCAATTTCATGATGCTCACCGCCATGCGTCAGTAATTCCATCATAGGCTTGCTGGACGGTGATGGGTTGGATGAGATTTATCATGTAATCGAGTTAGTTTTGTTAGGGTTTGATCCCTAGTATCCACTATGTTCAGAGATTGATGTTGCTATGACTTTGCTATGCTTAATGCTTGTCACTAGGGCCCGAGTGCCATGAATTCAGATCTGAACCTATTATTTTTTCATTAATATATGTGAGTTCTTGATCCTATCTTGCAAGTCATTAGTCACCTACTATGTGTTATGATCCGGTAACCCCGAAGTGACAATAATCGGGACCACTCCCGGTGATGACCGTAGTTTGAGGAGTTCGTGTATTCACTAAGTGTTAATGCTTTGGTCCGGTACTCTATTAAAAGGAGGCCTTAATATCCCTTAGTTTCCAATAGGACCCCGCTTCCACGGGAGGGTAGGACAAAAGATGTCATGCAAGTTCTTTTCCATAAGCACGTATGACTATATTCGGAATACATGCCTACATTACATTGATGAACTGGAGCTAGTTCTGTGTCACCCTATGTTATAACTGTTGCATGAGGAATCACATCCGACATAATTATCCATCACTAATCCAATGCCTACAAGCTTTTCACATATTGTTCCTTGCTTAGTTACTTTTCCGTTGCCACTATTACAATACTACAAAACTGCTACTGTTACTTTTGCCACCGTTACCGTTACTTCCATACTACTTTGCTACTAAATACTTTGCTGGAGATATTAAGTTATCCAGGTGTGGTTGAATTGACAACTCAACTGCTAATACTTGAGAATATTCTTTGGCTCCCCTTGTGTCGAATCAATAAATTTGGATTGAATACTCTACCCTCGAAAATTGTTGCGATCCCCTATACTTGTGGGTTATCAAGACTCTTTTCTGGCGCCGTTGCCGGGGAGCATAGCTCTACTCTTTGAGTCACTTGGGATTTATATCTGCTGGTCACTATGAGGAACTTGAAAGACGAGAAAACCAAGATTTATCCCTAAACTACGAGGGGAGGTAAGGAACTGCCATCTAGCTCTGCACTTGATTCACCTTCTGTTATGAGTAAATCTGCGACACCTACACATGCTATTGATTCTGATAGGTCGCATGTTATTGATGATGCCACTTCTGCTATGCATGATACTTATGATGAAACTACTTCTATGCTTGATACTACTGTGCCGCTTGGTGAATCTCTTGATGAACAACTTTCTAGGGCTAGAGAGAATGAAATTATTGAAACTGATAATATTGATGATAGTGATGATGAAGGCTCTCCCAATAAATATGAATTACCTGTTGTGCCTGAGGGCTATGTTATGGATGAAGAAACTAAAAGAGACTTTCTTGCTTGCAATGATAGAAGTGATCTTAAGAAATTATTAGCTAAGCTTAAAGAAAAAACTCTGAATGCTAGAATGAAATATGATCCTGCTTATGCTACTTCACCTATCTTTGTTACTGATAGGGATTATGAATTCTTTTTGATCCTGGTATAATTACTTTGGTTGAATCTGATCCTTTCTATGGCTATGAATCTGAAACTGTTGTGGCACATCTTACTAAATTAAATGATATAGCCACCCTATTCACTCATGAGGAAAAAATTCATTACTACTATATCCTTAAGCTATTTCCGTTCTCATTAAAGGGTGATGCTAAAACATGGTTTAATTCTCTTGATCCTGGTTGTGTGCGTAGTCCCCAGGATATGATTTATTACTTCTCTGCTAAATATTTCCCCGCTCATAAGAAACAAGCTGCCTTAAGGGAAATATATAATTTTGTGCAAATTGAAGAAGAGAGTCTCCCACAAGCTTGGGGGAGGCTTCTCCAATTACTTAATGCTTTGCCTGATCATCCTCTCAAGAAAAATGAAATACTTGATATCTTTTATAATGGACTAACCGATGCTTCCAGAGACCACCTGGATAGTTGTGCTGGTTGTGTTTTCAGGGAAAGAACTGTTGATCAAGCTGAATTGCTATTGAATAATATGTTGAGTAATGAAAATAATTGTACACTTCCTGAACCAAATCCTAAGCCAACTCCGAAGAAAAGGGGTATTCTATTTCTCAGTCCTGAAGATATGCAAGAGGCAAAGAAATCTATGACAGAAAAAGGTATTAAAGCTGAAGATGTTAAGAATTTACCACCTATTGAAGAAATACATGGTCTTGATAACCCGACACAGGTAGTAAAGGTAAATTCTCTCTATAGATTTGATGAAGGTGATATTCCTCGTTATAAGTCTACTAGCCAATGCTTACATGAGTTTGATAATTTTATTTTTAAACAAGAAAACTTCAATACTTATGTTGGTAGACAATTAAACGTAATGCTTATATGATTGAACACTTGAGTGATTATATATCTAGATTTAAAGGTGAACTTAAACTTATTAGTAAACATGCTTCTATGGTTACCACTCAAGTAGAGCAAGTGCTTAAAGCTCAAAATGATTTGCTCAATGAATTAAATAATAAGAAAAATGATAATGATGTTAGAGTTATGACTACAGGGGGTAAAATGACTCAGGAACCTTTGTATCCTGAGGGCCACCCTAAGAGAATTGAGCAACATTCTCAGAGAACTAATGTTGATGCACCTAGTCCTTCTAAAAAGAAGAAAAAGAAAAATGATAGGACTTTGCATGCTTCTAGTGAACCTGTTGTTGACACACCTGAGAATCCCAATGATATTTCTATTTCTGATGCTGAAACACAATCTGGTAATGAACATGAACCTAGTGATAATATTAATGATGATGTTCATGTTGATGCTCAACCTAGCAATAACAATGATGTAGAAATTGAACCTGCTGTTGATCTTGATAACCCACAATCAAAGAATCAACGTTATGATAAGAGAGACTTTGTTGCTAGGAAGCACGGTAAAGAAAGAGAACCATGGGTTCAGAAACCCATGCCTTTTCCTCCTAAACCATCCAAGAAAAAGGATGATGAGGATTTTGAGCGCTTTGCTGAAATGATTAGACCTATCTTTTTGCGTATGCGTTTGACTGATATGCTTAAAATGAATCCTTATGCTAAGTATATGAAAGATATTGTTACTAATAAAAGAAATATACCGGAAGCTGAAATTTCTACCATGCTTGCTAATTATACTTTTAAAGGTGGAATACCTAAGAAACTTGGAGATCCAGGAGTACCAACTATACCATGCTCCTTTAAAAGAAACTATGTTAAAACTGCTTTATGTGATCTTGGAGCCGGTGTTAGTGTTATGCCTCTCTCTTTATATCATAGACTTGATTTGAATAAGTTGACACCTACTGAAATATCTTTGCAAATGGCCGATAAATCAACCGCTATACATGTCGGTATTTGTGAGGATGTGCCTGTTGTGGTTGCAAACGTTACTATTTTAATGGACTTTGTTATTCTTGATATTCCCGAGGACGACAGTATGTCTATTATTCTTGGTAGACCCTTTTTGAATACTGCGGGGGCTGTTATTGATTGCAACAAAGGCAATGTCACTTTTCATGTTAATGGTAACTAGCATACGGTACACTTTCCGAGGAAACAACCTCAAGTCCACACTATCAATTCTATTGGAGAAAGTCCAACGATTACTATTGGAGGTTTTGAATTTCCTCTTGCTACTGTCAAGAAGAAATATGATATTCTTATTGTAGGGGACATGCATATCCCCGTTGAGGTAACTTAGTGCTATCCGAAAATTCTCCGGTTTCATGCGGTTCGGAATGAGTTTGTTAACAAGACTTGATCAACCTTGTTAGTGGATTCCTTTTGATGAGCATGAGATGGATGAAGTTAGAATGCACAACTCTTTGTACCCTCCTTTTACTTTCTGTTATTTAGATTAAATAAAGCAAAATAGTATTTTCTATCTGTTTTCTGAATTATCCTTGTAATAAAAAATACCCCAAAAATAAAAGTTCTCCAAATGCCCTGAAAATGAAATATGATTTTTTGTAGAATATTTAAGAATATCTGGCACTGAGAACACATCAAGGGGAGCCACCACCTGGCCATGAGGGTCCAGGGCGCGCCCACCACCCCTGGGCACGCCCCCTGCCTCGTGGGCCCCTCGTGGCCCCCCTCCACTTATTCTTGGACCCACACACTTCGTCTTCCTCTAGAAAAAATCACCACACAGCTCAAACCCGTGTTCTAGCTCCTTTTGCTGCGATGTTCGATCTCCTTGCTCAAAGCTTCACTCACAAAACTGCTTTGGGGGATTGTTCTTCGGTATGTGACTCATCCAATGGTCCAATTAGTTTTTGTTCTAGTGCTTTATTTATTGCAAAATTTTGCTGCTTAGGTGACCCTGTTCTTGAGCTTGCATATCAAATTTATTTGGTCCCAAGTAGTTCTAATGCATGATATAGTCTCTAGGCACTTGTGGGAGTGGCTGCTATCAATTTTATTGAAATTGGTTCACTTTTATTTTGAGTTACTAAAAATTTCAGAAATTTTCAGAGAATGATGAAGAGATTATTGAGGGGCTCTTCGAGCCGAAGCTCGAAGGATAAGCAAAGTGAAGAAGATAAGAAGCCCAAATATAATCTTCCTCGCACCACGGAAGTTCGTCTTTGTGAATGGCCTTGTGATGAATTCTTGAGAGCAGCCGGGATTCATGATGATTTCTATTATTTGGCTAAGAATGCGGGCCTCGTCGACTTCCTCCGCGACCAGCGCGAACAGTATCTCCTCCTCACTAATATTTTCGTGCAAAATTTTCGTTTCCATGCTAGGAGATCGCCACCTTCGGTGGATTTTTATTTATATGATGAGTTTAAGGAGATGTCACTTTATGATTTTTGTGCGGTTTGCAAGTTACCCTTTGCGGGCAGCATAGAGAAACCACATCGTAATGATGTGGAAGGGTTTATTGATATGATTGTTGTAGGGAAACGAGGAAAGTTTCCGATGCAAGAATTACTAGCATACATTTTCCTGTTCTACGTTACTTTGTAATATTTGCTAGTAGATGCTTGATTGGTCGCGGGAATAGTGGAAACCTTAGTGCCCCTGATATTGTTATTTTGCGGCATGCCTTGTTTCGTGATACTACCTTCAGTTTAGGCGCTATTGTTGCTAAACGGTTAAATCTGAACCGTACAAAGGGTCCCATCTTTGGAGGCATATTTGCTTCGCGCCTTGCTGCACACTGTAACATACCTATCAGGCATTATGAGAAAGAGGAAAAGTTGTTGCCTCCTATTTTTCTAGATTATAAGAGTATGGTAGCACATGATTTTATTGTTAAAGATAAGAAGAAGATGCTTAAGTATAAATTGATATTTGATAAAAATTATTGTGAGATTGTTACCTTGCCTGCGCCCTCTTTGTTTAACATATTTTCAGGCACGTACCTCATTCTGCCGGAGGCCGTTCATGTATACTTGAGCGTGACACCTGCTCCAGAGGCTGAGCCGGAGCCACCACTTGACCCTTATCGGCAGTCTGTTTATCAGTGGGATCCGGAGGAGCTCGCTAACCAGTGGCATCCGGAGGATCCTCCTCAGTACACTAGAGAGGACCACTTTGATCCATGGGCATAGACCAACTTAGGACAAAAGCCTAAGCTTGGGGGAGTACGTATCTCTCACCGACATTACATTCATGTTCACACACTCATTGTAGTTGTCGGTGCTCATACTTTTTCATTGTACTATCCATGCTAGTTTATTTTCTGTTTTAAGCCTTCTCCTTGTGTGTTTGAACAACCTTAAGAAAAACAAAACAAAAATTAGTTGTAGCTTTTAGCTAGTTTACTTTCCATGCGTGTAGTAGTAATAATTAAAAGAAAACCTAAAAAGATTTCTCGTTCTTCTTTTACTTGTTGGGAGCTTTCCCGTGTAAATAGTTTTATTTCCTTTCTTTTCTTTGGGGGTCGAGAGGAGAAGACCATAATGAAAATGTGAAGTGGCTCTTATATGCATTATTGTTGATTTAACCAGGAACCCATATTACCTTGTCTTCACCCTTGTAGTAAATGCTTGCAGATTCCAGCTTAGTCCAATGCACGTGCACTATTATTATTATCCACACCGTTCGGTCGTGTAAGTGAAAGGCAATAATGACGATATATGATGGACTGATTGAGATGAGAGAAGCTGGTATGAACACGACCTCTCTTGTTTTGTAAATATGATTAGTTCATCGTTCTTGATTCAGCCTATTATGAATGAAACATGTTTGCAATGACAATTAGAGATTATAGTTGCTTATGCCATGCTTAATTAGCTAAGAGTTTATAATGGTTTACTTTGCATGCCAACATTCTATTAAAATGGCTGTGATGTGGTATGATAGAGTGGTATCCTCCTTTGAACGATTCGAGTGGCTTGACTTGGCACATGTTCATACATGAAGTTGAAACAAAATCAACATAGCCTCCACGATATTTATGTTCATGGTGAATTATATCCTACTCATGCTTGCACTCAGTGTTGATTAATTTTAATGCATGTTCATGACTGTTGTCGCTCTCTAGTTGGTCGCTTCCCAGTCTTTTTCTAGCCTTCACTTGTACTAAGCAGGAATTCTACTTGTGCATCCACTTCCATAAACCCCAAAGTTATTCCATATGAGTCCACCATACCTTCCTATATGTGGTATCTACCTGCCGTTCCAAGTAAATTTGTATGTGCCTCAAATGAAATTTTGTTTTGTATGCTCGAATAGCTCATGTATCAACTAGGGTTGTCTGTATCTTCCATGCTAGGTGGGTTATTCTCACGAGGAGTGGACTCTGCTCCTCACTCACGAGAAAATGGCTAGTCATCGGGATGCCCAGTCCCATGCTGAAACCAAATCAAAATAATTGCAAACAAAACTCCCCCGGGACCGTTGTTAGTTGGAGGCACCCATTGTTTCGGGCAAGCCATGGATTGATGCTTGTTGGTGGTGGGGGAGTATAAACTTTACCATTCTTCTTGGGAACAGCCTATAATGTGTGTAGCATGGAAGATATTGAGATCTCTTGGTTGTTATGTTGACAATGAAAGTATGCCGCTCAAAATATTATGTATCTCTATTTCAAAAACCAAGCTCTGGCACCTCTACAAATCCCTGCTTCCCTCCGCGATAGGCCTATCTATTTACTTTTATGTTGAGTCATCCTCCTCTTATTAAAAAGCACCAGTTGGACAGCACCGCTGTCATTTGCATCCATTACTATTAATTTATATTCAGTATGACTATGACTGGATCTCTTTTACCATGAATTACAATGTTTAGTCAGTCCTTGATCTTCAGAGGTGCTCTGCGTTTATGTTTTGCGGTCTCAGAAAGGGCTAGCGAGATACCATCTTGTTATATCATATTATGATTGTTTTGAGAAAGTGTTGTCATCCGAGATTTATTATTATTGCTCGCTAGTTGATTATGCCATTGATATGAGTAAACATGAGACCTAAATGTTATTGTGAATATGGTTAGTTCATAATCTTTGTTGAAAACTTGAATGCTGGCTTTACATATTTACAACAAAAAGAGCAAACAGAGTTTGTAAAAGTTTTTCTTTATCACTTTCAGTTTGTCAACTGAATTGCTTGAGGACAAGAAAAGGTTTAAGCTTGGGGGAGTTGATATGTCTCCATCGTATCTACTTTTCCAAACACTTTTGCCCTAGTTTTGGACTCTAACTTGCATGATTTGAATGGAACTAACCCGGACTGGCGTTGTTTTCAGCAGAATTGTCGTGGTGTTATTTTTGTGCAGAAATAAAAGTTCTCGGAATGACCTGAAACTTCACGGAGAATATTTTTGGAATATACAAAAAATACTGGCGAAAGAATCAAGACCAGGGGGGCCACACCCTGTCCACGAGGGTGGGGGCGCGCCTCCCCCCCCCCCCCTGGGCGCGCCCCATGCCTCGTGGGCCCCCTGGTGCTCCACCGACCTCAACTCCAACTCCATATATTCACATTCCAGGAGAAAAAATCAAAGAGAGGAATTCATCGCGTTTTATGATACGGAGCCGCCGCCAAGCCCTAATCTCTCTCGGGAGGGCTGATCTGGAGTCCGTTCGGGGCTCCGGAGAGGGGAATCCATCGCCGTCGTCATCATCAACCTTCCTCCATCACCAATTTCATGATGCTCACCGCCGTGCATGAGTAATTCCATCATAGGCTTGCTGGACGGTGATGGGTTGGATGAGATTTATCATGTAATCGAGTTAGTTTTGTTAGGGTTTGATCCCAAGTATCCACTATGTTCAGAGATTGATGTTGCTATGACTTTGCTATGCTTAATGCTTGTCACTAGGGCCCGAGTGCCATGAATTCAGATCTGAACCTATTATATTTTCATTAATATATGTGAGTTTTTGATCCTATCTTGCAAGTCATTAGTCACCTACTATGTGTTATGATCCGGTAACCCCGAAGTGACAATAATCGGGACCACTCCCGGTGATGACCGTAGTTTGAGGAGTTCGTGTATTCACTAAGTGTTAATGCTTTGGTCCGGTACTCTATTAAAAGGAGGCCTTAATATCCCTTAGTTTCCAATAGGACCCCGCTTCCACGGGAGGGTAGGACAAAACATGTCATGCAAGTTCTTTTCCATAAGCACGTATGACTATATTCAGAATACATGCCTACATTACATTGATGAACTGGAGTTAGTTCTGTGTCACCCTATGTTATAACTGTTGCATGAGGAATCACATCTGACATAATTATCCATCACTGATCCAATGCCTACGAGCTTTTCACATATTGTTCCTTGCTTAGTTACTTTTCCGTTGCCACTGTTACAATTACTACAAAACTGCTACTGTTACTTTTGCCACCGTTACCGTTACTTCCATACTACTTTGCTACTAAATACTTTGATGTAGATATTAAGTTATCCAGGTGTGGTTGAATTGACAACTCAACTATTAATACTTGAGAATATTCTTTGGTTCCCCTTGTGTCGAATCAATAAATTTGGGTTGAATACTCTACCCTCGAAAACTGTCGCGATCCCCTATACTTGTGGGTTATCAAACGATCATTAGATTCATCACAACATGTACTTACTTCATACTATCATTTATCTTTGGTATTATAGATATAAGTAATTTCTTTATAAACTTGGTCAAAGTTTTAAAAGTTTGATTAAAAAAATGTAGGCACTACATTATCGAACGAAGGGAGTAGCTCTTTCTCTCTCTCTGCTATCTCTCACGGGCCTCCCCTCTCACTCGAACTCTCTATACCGATAGATTATACGGTCACTGTGTTAGCGTATAGCTCTGTATATTGTTTAGTTGACCGGTCAACCAGTCCACATGCTGCCTTGTCAGATCGTGTTCTCTATCTTCGTGTGTTGACCCATGTGGCAGTGGGTGAAAATAAGTAAACTAGAGGCCCATCTGACACGCAGTGAAGTAAACAAAGTTGAAACCACTCGGGGTAGCACCCCGCACGCTAGTAAACCGAGGGCACACTTCTTCCGCATGACGGACACACACGCGCACACTTCACCACTGCGCGGCGGCATGCATAGAAGGATGCACTCACGCACACCCAGCACACAACACACACCAGCACACGTGTACACCAGCGTCGCTGCCGGCTGAGATGGACGGCGAGGCAGCCAACAAGCGGAGGCGGCTCGAGCCAAAACCGCATCCGGCGAGCCTGGACTTCATCAGCAACCTCCCCGACGGCATGCTGCTCGTCATCATCAGCCTCCTCCCCACCAAATCTGCCGTGCGGACCACCCTGCTCTCCCGGCGGTGGCTCCCCCTCTGGCACCACGTCCCCCTCAACCTCACCATCGATAGCTGCCTCTGTGACGGGGATTGCAAATGCATGGCCGAAGTGTCCAAGATCCTTTCATCGCACCCTGGGCCAGCCAGACGCCTTGACATCCGCATGTTCAGTACCAACTGGAAGGTCCAAGCCAAGTTTGATGAGTGGTTCTTATACCCCGCCCTAGATCAACTCGAGGAGCTCAGCTTTGAAGCTGGACGATTTCGCTCTCTGCCACCGTCCGCGCTCCGCCTCACGCCAACGGTGCGCTGCACCAGCTTCAGCTCCTGCTATCTTCCCCGGATTAATGACGCGCTCGCCCTTCTTCTTCCTCAACTCAAGCAGCTCGACCTCTTCGACGTTGGCATCTCGAAGAATGCTATGGAGCACCTGCTCCGCAGCTGTACTGTGCTCGAGTACCTTCGTCTTGAGAAGATCCACGGGTTCATTAGCCTCCACATCGCCTCGATGAATCTCCGATGGAGTTATGTGTCTTGCTGGCCCCGCAACCAGACATCAATTGGGAAGAGATCACTCCAGCTGTTCCACATTATGGTCATTGAGAATGCGCCTTTCCTTGAGAGATTGCTTGTATCTGATCTAGAAGGTCCAACAAAAATCAGGGTCATTGACGCGCCAAAATTGACAGCGTTGGTGTACTCATCCGCCAAATTCTCCGAACTCTTTATTGGATCCGTAATCGTTCAGGTACAGCACTCATCTTCTTCTCCGTCTTCTTGAAATTCACATTTTTAAATTTCTTCTTGTTGTATTTACGATTGTCATCCAGAAAATGATTCCCACAAGCTTGACCCAGTCTATGCGCACAGTGAAGATCTTGGCAATAAAATCTATCGGTCCCAATCTGGATCAAGTTGTTGGATTCCTTACATGCTTTCCGTGCACGGAGAAGCTACTCATCGAGGTGAAACTTCTTTCCTATTAGTAAACGGTAATCACAATGTAGCTCGATTCTTTCTTAATTTTCCAAATTACGATGACAAGTGTAGTGTTCAAAACTGCATCTACACACTGCACCGAAATAAATGTTTTTAGTATTTTTTCTCACGTGATCACCTGCATCATTTTTTTGTTGTACTACTATAGTAGCCTAGGCTAGTCATTGGCAAGTAAGTTAGACTAGTAACTCTGTGGTTATCCTAAGAGCAAGTACTACCTCCGTCCTGGTTTACTCTTCCTATTTTGTAGTATCAAAATTTGACCATAGATTTAACTGACAAAATGTTAACGCATGTCACTAAAAATTATATCATTGGATTCGTATTTGAACGTAATTTCAAATGGTATAATTTTTGGTGACATGCATAGGCATTTTCATAGGTAAATCTATGGTCAAAATTTTACACTAAATACGAGGTAGTACAAAAGTGGGCTATAACGGCCCTCCACAATGCAGGCCAAAACACGTGCCAAATTCACTTGTGATGCATTTGGCATCGATGCCCCTCCATTGCTCACCTGGTGCCCCAATCTGGATCACCTACTTTGCTCCGGTGCCAAATTAACTCACGCAATGAAAAAACACTTGGGTGGGAGAGGGAGAGGACTGAGGCAATAAAAAAACACTTGTTTGGGAGAGTGAGAGACTGGTGTAGTTGGTTTGATTGATTTGTTTATACATGTGGGTCTGTGTGCACAGCGGTGCCAACTCTCTCACATCGCTAGAGCAGTGCCAAAATCTTTTGATTTGACATCGATGCGTATTATGTGGCATACTTTTGAGAAATATGGCATCGGCCACATAGTGGAAGGCAACAAATGCCCAAGCTCTTCACGTGCTCCTAGGTAAATGAGAGGAAAGAGAGAGAGAGAGAGAGAGAGAGAGAGAGTGAAAAAATATCACTAGCCAGCCAACCCTATTGTATGAGCGAATGATATTGGTACCTCTTGATGACACGGCTATCTTATACAGCCAGCTGCTCTAATTTGTTCTCTTCTTTTGCAGATAAAAAAAAGACCCGAAAGTGAAAAATGTGCTGCACTATAACAGTCTCATCAAATGCCTTGATCTCCATCTTACAGAAATTGATTTGATCGACTACCGAGGCAGCGCATCTGAGATTAAATTGGCCAGGTTCTTTGTTCTGGAGGCAAGTGTGCTCAAGGTAATGAGGTTTGGCGTTCTCTGGCGCAACAATGAATGGCGTGCTGATCACCGCAAGCGTCTAAGCCTAAATAACAAAGTCTCCGCAGAAGCTTAATTTGTTTTTGAAACATCAAGTGACCAGAGACTCGAAAATTTATTTTCCCATTAGTGACTTGTCAGAGCGGTGGATTTTAGTTTGTACGATAATGATGCATCCACCTAAAGTAACAAAAGTTCTTACGTAAACTTCCTAGTAATTCCCTCTTTGTAGGTGCAGCATTACTCCTAACATTTGCAATATCAGTTTGAAACTTGTAATATTGTCGTGTCCTATTCCTGCGTATCAAAATCCTGTGAATCAAAGAGGTCCTGAGCTGGTGATGATGTTGTGCCTACCATCTTTCTCCAATAGTCGTCGGACCTAGATCTGACGCATACAAACCAAACTTCTGCAGTTTTGCAAAACGATGCCCGCACTTGTTCCCTATTTACAAACAACTCCTTGTCTCTCACAATCAGCCTTACCTCCTCCCCACCACATCTACTCCCTCCTTTCCGGTTTATAAGTCTCAAATCTAAAATCTCATCAACCAAGGCACATGGTTAGTGGAGGAATGTATCTCGTACTTTACAAAACTATCCAAACTAAATTGATGCATTAATTGGGATTAATGGCAATGCATGCATTCTTGACCACTAGATAAGTAGTAGAATCGCATGCATTGGTGAGTTCCTTTTTAATTATTGCATGCAAAGATTTAATGCGCCTTGGAATCTCAAAAGGAGATGGAGATGAGCCCTTTAAATCGGAAAAATGAAAAAATTGAGATAAGCCCTATAAACCGGAATGGAGGGAGTAGAAGGCCATGGAAAAATCGGGCGTGATGGCTGCTGCCGGCGCCGTACACCCCTAATCTTGGTGTTCTGTGCAATGCAGGGGCATCTACGCACGGGAAATTATGTCGAACACGGCTAGTTGTAAGCAGGCTAGCTTTACAGCCATGATGATAGTGACTGCAGACGGTGAGGCTGACTATGGTATGCCGAACACGGCGCCTACACTCAGGTGTCATCTCCGGCCCAGGGTCTTGTCACTTCACTGTGAGGAGCAGCACGTAATAATTTGACCAACGGGTAGTACATTACTACTACATTGGTAGTACTACTACTAGTACTAGCACCACCCTCTGGATTTAGTAGTACTACCACGTCCATCACGATTTAGTATTTGACTAGCAATATCTAGTAATGCATGTCACAAAAAATGTACTACTCCCTTTGTAAATAAATACATGGTGTATTGTTTTATTCCTTCTGGTAGATGGCTAAAATCTGAAGTCTCACCAATCAGACTACTATTGTACTCCCTCCGTACTGGTGCATTAGTCACGTTACGAAAACCAAATAGTAATCCCAAAACTTTTAGGCATGGTGCATTAACTACCCACCTCGTTCCCTGTTTTTAGCCACGGAAAAAGAAATCACCCAATACGAGACGTGGGGTGCGTATGCATCCAATGACTTGAGACTACTCCCTCTGTCTAGGTGTATAAGTCATCTTAGAGCAAGTGAAAAAGGGTAGTGGGCTCTCCTGCAAGAGCCTAGCTATATGCGAATTCCTAGGCCGATACAATAAATATGAAGAAAGAGAGAGAGAGAAGATGAGAAAAAGTAGTACTCTTATAGCCAGCCTTATAGCTAACCTTATTGTATGAGTGGCTACAAGTGATGGCTCTATATGACATGGCAACATCATATTGCCAGCAGCTGGCTATACTATTAACCATGCTCTTAGGTTGTGCACCGTGACCAAGACAAAGGGGAAAGCAAGAGAACTTAATGTCTTTTTGCTAATTAATAGCATTACATGCAATGAACTAACCACTGCATGTCATGTTTGGTAGTCTCAAGCCATTGAAAGCATGCACAGCCCACATCTCTCATTGGTTGATATGTCATGAAATAAGAAATGAGGAGGGAGTTAATGTACCGTGCCTAAGTGTTTTGGGATTATTTGGTTTTCGTGAGGTGACTTACACACCTAGACGGAGGGAGTACTTAGCACAACATTTTTGGTTACATGCATTAACATTTTATTAGTTAAATCAAAGGTCAAAACTTGGCGCAAAATGCAAAGGGGGCCAATAAACCAGTAAACATCAAAGTTCTCTTGTTTGGCCCCAACTAGAGGTCCAGTGAGATGACTCTACTGCACCGTCACGGAGGGGGACGCAGCTTCATTGACTTGCTGCACCTGCCTTTGGGTGTATGACACGTGGGCCCAACAGGTGGCTGGCTCACCTGTCATACAGCCAAAGGCAGGTGCAGTTAAGGAACCAGAGCTCAGTCCCACAGGGACGCAGCTTCATTGACTTACTGCACCTGCCTTTGGTGTATGACAGGTGGGCCCAATAGGTGGTTGGCCCACCTATCATACAGCCAAAGGCAGGTGCAGTAGAGGGCCGAGGAGTAGATGGCCAACAAACACGTGGATGCAACACAGTCTGCACTTCTCATATAAAGGCTCCCCGCCGGTCCAATCAACGAAATCCTACGCACCTACGCACCCTAACCAAGGGCAAGAGTGATCACTCCAATCGCAAGATCAGTTGACTAGAAGCTAGACCCATGGAGGCGATGAGCGCGAGCATCAGTCGGTTGTGCCTGATGGTCCATGGTGCCGGCCTGCGGCCCGGCACCGAGGAACGTCTCCAGGTCGTGCTTGAGGCCACCAGGGCAAGAGGCCGCTTGGACGATAGCTTTGTCTCCTTGTTCGATGAGGTCCTTGTCGGCTTCCTCGACAAGTTCACCGTCGTCAACAAGCTCGCAGACGACCTTGACGTACGCCTCCAGCCCAAGCGCCCAGGCTCTGCGATGCTCACCACCCTCAACGGCCTCTGTCGGATGTGGGCTTCCGGCAAACCCTCAAGGTTCGAACACTGGGGTGCGCGCGAAGTCTTCCCCTCCTACCGATCTACGCCCTAGCTCGCTAAGATATCGCGGACGAACTTGACGAACTCGCAACACAGAGAGACACGGGGTTTATACTGGTTCGGGCCACCATCGTGGTGTAATACCCTACTCCAGTGTGGTGGTGGTGGATTGCCTCTAGGGCTGATGATGAACAGTACAAGGGAAGAACAGCCTTCTGAGGTTGAGGTGCTCTTGTGGCTAGGGTAGGCTCTCGATCGGGTTGGATCAAGCTAAGATGAGATGCCTCTACTATGGTAGCTAGCTCTACTTATATAGGCCCTGGTCCTCTTCCCAAATATCGAGCGGGAGGGGAGCCAACAACGGCGGGCAAATTTGAAGGGGGACAGCTAGTACAAGCTATCCTGACAAAAGTGGTCTTCGCCTGTGGAAAGCTCTGGTGGTGACGCTGTCTTGGGCTCCACGATGACCTCCGCCTTGCCGTCCTCCTGGTCTTGGTCTCGTTGCACCAATATAGCAACCTTTGCCTAATGCCTCGGTACTCCTCGCCAGCGCTGGCCTCCTTAGCACCAAAGAGGAAACAAGGACGCTACGCGCGCTGGCGCCCGCCTGGTGTCGTTTGTCATGGCTCACGTCACGAGGGCCTCGTGAGGTTTTGCCCCGCCTTGATATCTCCACTCCTCGTGAGCCTGCCTGGCTAGGCCACTCTGGAGGAGGTCTTGCGTCGTCTGCCTCGCAAGGCTTGGACCCTCACGAGGGTCTTGGATGCCTTGTTGATGAAGATGGGCCGTACAGCCTGCTTGCTTAGCCACGCTGTGGGCCGCAGGCAGGCAAGTCTGGGGACCCCCGTTCCCAGAACGCCGAAAGTAGCCCTTGGGCCCAAGGTGCGCTCGGGCTTGGCTTCGCGGTGAAGCCAAGGGTCAAGTTCGGAGCACCGCGGGCCCCAAAAGCCCGCGGCCTCGGTTGATGCGTGGCGGTTGATTGGACGTGGGCGTCTCCGCTTCCCCACGCTGTCTTTGAATCCTCCTAGCTATGCGGCCCCCGCGGCCTACACAGTTATTCCTCCGTCGCCTGCCCCTCGCTTCCCCAATCCCCCTGCTTCCTTGAGACTCTGCTTCCCTTCTCCGATCTGACCTGCCCTCCCCTTGCTTCGTTGCCATGGCGCCAAAACAAGCGGACAAGGGGAAGAAGCTAATGTCTCCGTCAGGCGCACCTCCAGCTGTCGAGCCGGCGCTAGGACGATCCCGGGTGCTCAACGAGGAGGCCATGGACAAGGTGTGTCCGATGCTTGCTTCCAGCTTCAACGAGTGGGGAGAGACGGTGGCTTGGCTTGCGTCTCGCACTTGCACGGCTCGGGCAGCCACCGAGGTCCCAATATTCATAGATGCCCTCTGGGCTGGCCTGATTCCTCCCTTCTCTGCCTTCCTCAACGCGCTGCTAGAGCATTACCAGATCCACATGCTGCATCTTGACCCCCAATCGGTGACTCTTCTTGCTGTCTTCGCCTTCGTGTGCGAAGCCATGGTGGGCATCTCTCCTTCGGTGGCCCTCCTCCGCCACTTCTTCTCATTGCACCTGGCCGACCCTCAGCAATGCTCGGGGTGCGTGAGCTTCCAGGCCATGGCTGTGACCGCGGGCGCGGGGATTGACTTCGAGCTCCCTTCATCCACGAGCGAGTTTTGTACGCGATGGGTGTCGTGGAATTGTCACGGCAGATGTCCTCTTGTTAGGACTTAGTCGTGGAGCCATTGCAATTGGGAAGCTTGAAGGGGTTAAGTGGGACAAGGAACACGAGGGTTTATACTGGTTCGGCCCCTTACGGTGAAGGTAAAAGCCTACGTCCAGTTCGAGGTGTTATTGATTAGGGTTTCGATAACCAGGGAGCTAAACAGCTATGCCCGGCTCTCGATCAGATTGTTGTCGCCCCTAAACCGCTGCCGGGTCGTCCCTTTATATAGGGAGGTTGACACCCAGCGGCCCTTAGAGTACCGGCCGGCTCATAAGAGTGTCCGGCTCGGACTCTAAACAATACTTGCCTTACACTACAAGTCTACTATAACAATAAAGATTGTACTACGGGCTTTAAGCCATCGCCGGGTCTCAGCCCATCTCTGGCCCATTATCTTGAAACTTAGCTCCGGGCTTCTGGCAATGACCCTTAGTGTAACCCGGCCCTCCTGGCGGGTGACTCCCAGGTCTATATCCTCAACATTAGGCCCCAGATTGACTTGAGCCGGCTCATGTCAATCTTCAACTCTGCCAACAGAAAAATCTCCGGCTTACCGTTCGTGTGAAGGCCATAACCCGGAGTGACGTCATTCTCCGGACTCCGGATAATCCGCCGTGACATCATCCTCCATTAAGTCCGTTTTTTACTCCGCCAGATCCGCAACGGATCTCTGCTGTTACTGTCTTTCCGAAAATCGAGGCGCCGTGAGGGGGAGATAACCACGCCGTGGTCTCCTTGAATATCGCGCCCACTTATGACTTGCCTTATAAATAGGCCGGCCCGGCACTCTCTTCTCACACTCTCCTTCTTCTTCCTCGCGCTGTCGTTCCTCTGCCCGAGCTTCTGCCACCGCCGCCACCGTCGCGCCCCTGATCTTCATCGACCCGGCCGCTGCATCACCCTGACCCGGACCAGATAACGGCAGCGACCTTCGCTCTTCCTCAACTCCGGTGAGTCTTCTCTGCCTTGCTAGAACAAATCTGTGGTAGGGTTCATCTTGTGTTCTTCGCGTTCTTCACCATTGCCGCAAGTTTCAGTAACCCCTGTAGTCACTGCCCCCATTGATCTTAACTCTTCGTAGAACCTTTGCGGTAAATGTTCGAGATCCATTCCATCTGCAAAAAATCCTCTTTTTACTGCTTAAAAACCATGTTCCACCTTAAGAACTTCTCCTGCTTCTGTTTCTTTAGGTCTAGAAAATTTTCATCTTGCCCGACCATTTTGATCCAAAAAGTTACTGTAATATGTGAAATCTGTTTTACCACACTTAGTAAAAACTGCAGCCCTTGAATCTTGGCGGCTTATATTTCCGACTTAAAGAAAACACGCGCCGTAGAACTTTCCGGTTTAAAGAGAACCATGCTCTGTAGTATCTTCCGACTTAACCGCAGTAAGCCGTAGATGACCAACTCATCCTGAATGCCCCGACAGCTTAGATAACCCACCGTATCAATACATACCATTAGTCCCCTTCATAAGCCGTCATTGTAGTTTGAATGATAAACTCCGGCTTATAATTAACCCGGACACTTTCCTCTTTATCATAGATCACCAACCGTCACCATGCCTCCCAAAGCTCCCATCACTTGCAACTGGATGAGATCCAACGTCACTGATGAGACCCTGGCCAACTTCGTTAAGTCCGGATATCTGCCCAGGAAGGAAGTGATGTCCTACCGTGCCCCTGATCCGTCAGAAGAAAAACCACAGCCGAGGGAGGGGGAGGTAGTGATCTTTGCGGACCATATGAGCCGGGCTTCGCACCGCCCGGCTCAAAATTCTTCCGGGATGTGCTCAACTTCTTTGACCTTCGACCTCAGGATATAGGACCCAATTCCATATCCAACATCTGCAACTTCCAAGTCTTTTGTGAAGTATATCTTGGAGAAGAGCCGAGTCTACTGCTCTTCAGAGAGCTGTTTTATTTGAACCGCCAAAATGAGTGTGCCAACAGGCCAAGTCTAGAGTTAGGCGGCATCTCCATCCAGCGACGTAGGGACTGTCTGTTCCCTTACGCAGAGCCGCCAAGCCACCCTAAGGACTGGAATATGACTTGGTTCTACTGCCAAGACACATCCCCGGCTGACGAGAATCCACTACCCGGCTTTCGCCCAACACGCCTGGAGCCGACTCACCCGTTATCCGACAAACTTACTGCCGCGGAACGCCAACCTTTGCTTCCCACGATCAACAAGATCAAGGCCCTGCTAGGCAATGGTCTGAACAGAATTGATCTGGTCCGGGTCTGGATCTCATGGCGGGTGATCCCATTGAGCCGCCGCCCCGGCTTAATGTGTGAGTACACCGGGCGAAAGGATGACCCGCAGAGGCACAGTCGCAATGATCTTCCAGAAGACGTTGCTGAAGAAGAGACCAAGGCTCTGTTAAACGAGAGCCTGGCAGACTGTGGAAGAACCGGGCTAGCCCTGTTCTGCAAGACCAATCCAGCCCCAGCGGTAAGCCGCTGACTTTAACCTTTTAGCTTCTTTGATATGTCACCTTGCTCTGAACCATTTCAAGAATTCATTACTGTATTTCTCAGGCTGATGATAAATTCTGGCGGGTCAAGTATGACCATGAGGCGGCCAAGAAGGCCAGGAAGGCGAAGAAAGCCGCCAAGAGAGCCGCCCCTCGCAAAAAGGGAAGCAGACCCATTGCTTCGGAGCTGCTGCAATTAAGTGATAGCTCCGAGTCAGAGGTAACCCTTAAACCTTTAAACTCTTGCCATATTTGTTGTTTGCTGCGGTCCACTTTACCATCATTTTGTTTATTGACAGGATGACACCGGCGCCAGTAACCCGGTGATTGAAGAGGTAACATTACTCTCCTCCGACTCGGAGCCTTTGCCACAGCTGAAAGTCCGAAGGGTAACCCGGAAAGTAAGCTTTTCTCATCCATTAGCTCATCAAGACCCTCAATTTCTTTTGAAGCAGCAGGTTCACGAAAGTCGGCGTCTCACCCGGGCCCGCAAGGACACCGACCTCTCCGCCGGGTTACCCGACGCGACAAGGAAGCGCCGCACTGAGGTTTTTTCTCACCTGTATCCGTTGGCGGGTGTCATCCGTCAGCCACTCAACTCTTCTGACTCCAATTACCAGGAGACCTCCCCCTCTTCGGGTGACTCCATGCAGTCAAGTCTGCCGGCCTTCAAGACTGCACCCGGGTAATAACAATCTCCTTACATTATCTGTCTGTACTTACTTTTTGTATACCTACCACTTCTGTCTTTTCAGTGCCCAGGCAAAGCTCACCAAAAGAGCAAAGAAGACCAGGTCAGCCGAAGTGCCAGACTTGCCTGAGCCGGAGACGACGGCTCAAGAGCCGCCAGCCGCCTCCGCCCCCAAAGCCACCGTTCCCATGGACACGGTGCCTGAAGCCCCTGCCCCGACCACCAAGAGAACAACCGAAGCGTCAGCTAACCCGGAGGCGTCCGGCTCAGCCCCACCAGCTAACGACCCGGACGTGGTAATTACCCGGACGGAGTATGTTGAGCCGGGGAGGCCGACCGCACTGGCCAAATGCTCCGCGAAGGGGGAGTTGCTGCAACCCCATTGGGTGAATCTGGATCTCTCCAGCTACACCGATTTAAGCATTGGAGAGCTTGTCTCAGGCTACATCAGCCAAGTTCACAAGAGCCGAGACGCCGAGATCGCCATGGTCAACCAGATCCAACAGAAATCTGAGGTAACCTTCTGCTGTTTTCTTATTTCTGCATAGTGATCCTTGTCATCCTAGCCCCCAAGTCTAGCACTTATACTTGAATATGTTGTAGACTTAGATTCCGGCTTACTGAACTGAGCCGGCCGTACATAGATAGATACGTTCAATATGCATTAGCCCCCAAGTGCCAAGTGTCTTTGCTTGGAAAGCGCTTGGGACTTTATAGAGTGACTGTTAATAACCCGGAAATATATGCAGGCTGTTGGCAAGAAATTAGAGTCGGACCTGGCGGATCTCAAGAGCCGGTTAAAAACTCAAGAGATGGAGACCCGGAAGGCGAATGCCAAGTTTGTCTCCAGCATCGCCGCTCAGGAGAAATTGAAGACTGAATTCGACGCTGAGCGGAAGGCCTGGGCTGAGGAGAAAGCCGCACTGGTGACCCGGGCAGAACAGGCGGAGAAGGCCCTCACTGAGAAGACCGCTAAGCTCTCCGGTCTAAAGCACCAGGTTTCCCAAATGGTGGCTGCTATCTTCGGTAAGTTGCCTCACCGGCTTTCATCAAGTCTGCACATGTTACGATTCACCCTTGTCGCCGGCTTACCTGACCTTTATTAAACAGGTCCCAGGAGTGCCAACCTCAACCAGAGCGTGGTCACCAAGCTAAAGGCCGTGTACACCCTGGTGGAACAACTCTACACCGGGTCACAGCGCGCCTTAGCTGTGGTGGCCCTATCCAATGAGGTACCAACCCATTTGGCTGAAGTCCTGCGCCGGCTCGCAGTTTTGCCACAGCGAATCCAAGAGCTACGTCGAGCCTCCGCAAGATCCGGAGCAATTGCCGCGCTGAGCCGGGCCAAAGCCTTCCTGCCGGAGCTAGACCCGGCAGACATCGCCCTGGGTTACCCCAGCCTGAAGGAAGACGGCTCCACCTTCGACCAGAAGGATTTCGCGGCATGCGTGAAGGCTGTACGCCCGGTGGCCACCATCATCGGGAACGACACCGACTTAACCAAGTATCAGCCGGGGTACAACGCGGAGAATCAGAGGATTCCAACCCCTCGCTATGAAGCTCTTAGTCTGATTCCTCCGGCTCGCCAACACACCTACGCCCCCGAGATTGACAAAGAAGCTCAGTTCGAAGCTCTCAGCGGCATCAACTGGAAATTGTCGACCTTCAAAGCCTTGGGATCAGCCGGAGCAGAAGATGAGCCGGGGACTTCGACTCAGCAGGCGTCATAAACCGGCTAGCGGCACACCAAACAACGCTCCACCCTTGAAACTTTGAAAGATTTTTGTAATAGAATAAGTGCAACAATTTATCTCTGCCGTGCCATCGTGCACGTAATGAATGCTAAAATCCTTTGAAGTCATTCTTTTGATGCTCCTCCGGGTCATAATTATCCTTCGTGCTTCTCAACCTTTAAAAAAGTACCTTCAAGCATCTGCATAGAAAGGTAAATCACAAGTCTCAAGACGGCTTACCGCCCTCCGGATTAAATGACCCGGGTAGCATGGTTGGTATCTTAACTCTAATGGACTTGTCTTGATGACATCCAGGATGTTCAATTAACAAGATAACTCCAAAATTAAGCCGGTCAAGCGAAACCCGGCCATGCACACGTTGTCATAATCAGAGTAGACTTTGCGATAAATCGGAACTTAGGGGCTTCCAGTTCGAATACGACCAGAGACCCGGCCCGAAAGGGGTTTAAGCCAAGATTCGGATACGATCATATAGCCCCCAATGGGTGTGGCGATGCCAATCAAGAGGGTACCGATAGCTATGTTCTCTTGGGTTCGAATACGACCCATGTTTGAACAGGAAGCCCCCAAGTGATTCTGAAAATTGTTTAACGACGCTGATTCGAATACGATCCACGTCGGTTCTCAGAGGGGTTATACTATGATTCAAATATGACCAAAGGCAACCTCCCAATGAGCTCGGCACTTTGCCAATCAAATGGGTATCGACAGCTATGTTCTCTTTGGTTCGAATACGACCCATGTTTGAACAGGAAGCCCCCAAGTGATCTTACTGCTTACGGCTAGACTCAAATGCGATCATAAGCCGGATCCTCCTTTCAAATTAGTATGACACGTATATTTGGAGGAGAAAAAAGGACAGAGGTCCTGCTTTATTGCTTATCATAATATATATATGTCTGAGATAAATATGTACACCACAAGAGTCGGTAGCTCAAGTGTAATAAGGCCGAAGCTGAGCGATATTCCACGGCCGACGGGTCTCCTCCTCAGATTTACGCGAATCTTTACGCTTCCCGAACATCAATGAGGTAATATGACCCGTTGTGCAAGTTCTTACTGACCACAAAGGGCCCTTCCCAAGGTGGGGATAACTTGTGTGCATCTGTTTGATCCTGGATGAGCCGGAGCACAAGGTCGCCTTCCTGGAAGACCCGGGTTTTGACCCGGCGGCTATGATAACGGCGCAGGTCTTGTTGGTAAATCGCTGAACGGGCTGCTGCCACATCACGCTGTTCATCCAACAAGTCCAGAGCAACTTGGCGCGCCTGTTCATTGTCCGTCTCAACATAAGCCGCCACACGAGGTGAATCGTGACGGATGTCGCTAGGGAGGACCGCTTCTGCCCCATAAACCATGAAGAAAGGCGTGAAGCCAGTAGACCTGTTAGGAGTAGTGTTGATGCTCCATAAGACGGAGGGCAACTCCTCCACCCAACAACCCGGCGTCCGTTGCAAAGGGACCAAAAGCCGGGGTTTGATGCCCTTCAGAATCTCCTGGTTAGCTCTCTCAGCTTGACCATTGGACTGGGGATGAGCCACTGAAGAAACATCAAGCCGGATATGCTCTCGTTGACAAAACTCCTCCATAGCGCCTTTGGACAGATTAGTGCCATTGTCTGTTATGATGCTGTGCGGAAAGCCGAAGCGGAAGATCACCTTTTTCATAAATTGAACCGCCGTGGCTGCATCACACTTGCTAACTGGCTCAGCTTCCACCCACTTCGTGAATTTGTCCACTGCCACCAAGAGGTGGGTCTTCTTATCCTTGGACCGTTTAAAAGGCCCGACCATATCAAGCCCCCAGACCGCAAAGGGCCAAGTGATCGGGATCATCCTCAATTCCTGAGCCGGCACATGAGCCCGTCGGGAGAACCTCTGACAACCATCACACTTACTAACCAAGTCCTCCGCATCAGCATGAGCCGTCAACCAATAAAAACCATGACGGAATGCCTTGGCCACAAGGGATTTTGAGCCGGCATGATGGCCGCAATCCCCTTCATGGATCTCACGCAAGATCTCTTGACCTTCCTCAGGGGAAATACAACGCTGAAATACCCCTGAAACACTGCGATGATGCAACTCGCCGTTGATAACAATCATTGACTTGGCCCGCCGGATTATTTGCCTGGCCAAAGTTTCATCCTCAGGCAACTCTCCCCGGGTTATATAAACCAAGTACGGCATTGTCCAGTCTGGTATGACATGAAGAGCCGCCACCAGTCGTGCCTCCGGGTCAGGGATAGCCAAGTCCTCCTCTGTAGGCAACTTAACCGAAGGGTTATATAGGACATCCAGGAAAGTGTTAGGCGGCACCGGCTTTCGCTGAGAGCCGAGCCGGCTTAAAGCATCAGCCGCCTCGTTCTTCCTGCGATCAATGTGCTCCACTTGATATCCCTGAAAGTGCCCAGCAATGGCATCAACCTCGCGGCGATAAGCCGCCATGAGGGGATCCTTAGAATCCCAAGTGCCTGATACTTGTTGAACCACCAAATCTGAGTCCCCAAAGCACCGTACCCGGCTTAAGCTCATCTCCTTAGCCACCCGAAGACCGTGGAGTAAGGCCTCGTATTCAGCCGCATTGTTAGTGCAAGGAAACATCAATTGTAGCACATACTGGAACTTGTCACCCCTAGGGGAAGCCAATACAACACCAGCCCCCGAGCCCTCCAGCTGCCTGGACCCATCAAAGTGAATAGTCCAATAGGTGTTATCCGGCTTCTGCTCAGGCACTTGCGACTCTGTCCAATCATTAATAAAATCCACCAAAGCCTGAGACTTAACAGCAGTGCGTGGCACATATTTGAGGCCATGAGGCCCAAGCTCAATAGCCCACTTAGCAATTCTCCCTGTAGCCTCTCGGTTCTGGATAATATCCCCAAGAGGGGCAGAACTGACCACAGTGATGGGATGACCCTGAAAATAATGCCTGAGTTTCCGGCTCGCCATGAACACACCATATACAAGCTTCTGCCAGTGCGGGTATCGCTGCTTGGACTCAATAAGCACCTCACTGACATAATAAACCGGCCGCTGAACCGGATGCTCCTTACCCGTCTCCTTACGCTCCACCACCATCGCCGCACTGACGGCTCGTGTGTTTGCCGCCACATACAGTAGCAAGGGCTCCTTATCAACTGGAGCAGCAAGGACGGGGGGCTCTGCCAGCTGCTTTTTCAAATCCTCAAAGGCGGTATTAGCTGCGTCATTCTAGACAAAGTTATCAGTTTTCTTCATCAACTGATATAAGGGCATAGCCTTCTCACCCAAGCGGCTTATGAACCGGCTTAAAGTAGCGATGCGACCCGCCAAACGCTGAACATCATTTATACATGCCGGCTTAGCTAGAGAAGTGATAGCTTTGATCTTCTCCGGGTTAGCTTCAATTCCTCTATCAGAAACCAAGAAGCCCAATAGCTTGCTCGCAGGAACACCAAAAACACATTTGGCCGGGTTAAGCATCATCTTGTAGACCCGGAGATTATCGAAGGTTCCCCTTAAGTCATCTATTAGGGTTTCCTCCTTGATGGACTTAACCACAATATCGTCCACGTAAGCGTGAACATTGCGCCCGATCTGTTTATGGAGACAATTCTGTACACAACGCTGGTAAGTCGCTTGCGCACACTTGAGCCCAAAGGGCATAGACACATAGCAGAAGGCTCCAAAGGGAGTGATGAACGCCGTCTTCTCCTGGTCCTTAACTGCCATCTTAATCTGATGATACCCGGAATAGGCATCCAAGAAACTTAAGCGTGCACAACCTACCGTAGCATCAATGATTTGATCAATACGGGGGAGAGCAAAAGGATCAGCCGGACACACCTTGTTCAAGTCCGTGTAGTCCACACACATCCGCCAGGTGCCGTTCTTCTTAAGTACGAGCACCGGGTTAGCCAACCACTCTGGGTGAAAAACCTCAACAATGAACCCGGCCGCCAAAAGCCGGGCCACTTCTTCACCAATAGCCTTCCGCCTCTCTTCGTTAAACCGTCGAAGGAACTGTCGGACCGGCTTAAATTTTGGATCAACATTGAGAGTGTGCTCAGCGAGTTCTCTAGGTACACCTGGCATGTCAGAAGGTTTCCACGCGAAGATGTCCCTATTCTCACGGATGAACTCGATGAGCGTGCTTTCCTATTTCGGGTCCAGATTTGCACTGATGCTGAACTGCTGAGACGAGTCACCTGGAACAAAATCAACAAGTTTAGTCTCATCAGCCGATTTAAACTTCATTGCTGGTTCATTCTCCGTGGTTGGCTTTTTCAGAGAGGTCATATCTGTTGGGTCAACATTGTCTTTATAAAATTTCAACTCTTCTGTGGCACAAACAGACTCTGCATAAGCCGCGTCACCTTCCTCACACTCCAGAGCCACTTTTCGGCTGCCGTGAACCGTAATGGTCCCGTTGTGACCCGGCATCTTGAGTTGTAAGTACACATAACACGGCCGTGCCATGAACTTGGCGTAAGCCGGCCGTCCAAATATGGCGTGGTAAGGACTTCTTATCTTGACCACCTCAAAGGTCAACTTCTCCACCCTGTAGTTGTTCTCATCACCGAAGGCCACTTCCAGTTCGATCTTGCCGACTGGATAAGCCAATTTACCGGGTACCACACCATGGAAGATAGTATTTGACTGGCTGAGGTTCTTATCAACTAGCCCCATACGACGGAAAGTCTCATAATAGAGGATGTTGATGCTGCTGCCTCCATCCATGAGTACCTTTGTGAACTTATAGCCTCCCACTTGAGGAGCTACCACTAAGGCCAGGTGGCCCGGGTTATCCACCCGGGGAGGGTGATCCTCCCTACTCCACACTATGGGCTGCTCCGACCACCGTAAGTAGCGTGGAACCGCCGGGTCAACAGCATTAACAGCCCTCTTGTGGAGCTTCTCGTCTCGTTTGCACAAACTAGTGGTGAACACGTGATACTGTCCACCGCTAAGCTGCTTTGGGTTGGTCTGATAGCCCCCCTGTTGCTGTTGATGACCCTGACCAGACTGTTGATTAAAGCCCCCTTGACCGTTCTGAGGACCGGAATTTGACCCGCCGCCCGGGCCATGAAAGCCGCCGGCGCCTGAGCCGCCACCCGGACCATTGTAGTTTTTAAAGGCCTTCATGATAGCACAATCCTTCCACAGGTGAGTCGCCAGCTTCTCTCTAGACCCGTGTCTCGGACAAGGTTCATTCAACAGCTGTTCCAGAGAAGGTCCTGACCCGCCGCCTCGGGGAGGGGGCCTCCCCTTGCGTCGCTGGTTATTACCTTGAGAGTTGGTGTTGGCTACAAACTCTAGGCTGCCATTGGCCTTGCGCTTGCCTCCTCCTTGGTTCCCCGGGCTAAACTGAGGACCCTTGCCGTTGCCGTTCTTCTTTCCCTTCCCTGCCCTTTCATCATCTGAAGGGGGATCCTTGGTACCATCTGAATCGGCGTACTTGACAAGAGCTGCCATCAGTGTACCCATATCAGTACAGTCACGCTTAAGCCGCCCGAGTTTCATCTTTAGGGGCACAAAGCGACAGTTTTGTTCCAACATTAAGACTGCAGAGCTGGCATCCATCTTATCCGATGAATGTATGATCTCCTTGACCCGGCGAACCCAATGGGTCGTGGATTCACCCTCCTGCTGCTTACAGTTAGTCAGATCCACGATTGACATAGATTGCCTGCAGGTATCTTTGAAGTTTTGAATGAACCGGGCCTTCAGCTCAGCCCAAGACCCGATGGAGTTCGGCGGTAACCCTTTCAACCACGTGCGGGCAGTTCCATCTAACATCATGGTGAAATATTTGGCCATGGCCGCCTCGCTGACTTCCAGCAATTCCATAGCCATCTCATAACTCTCGATCCAGGCTGCCGGCTGTAAGTCTGCTGTATAGTTAGGCACCTTCCTAGGTCCTTTGAAGTCCTTGGGTAGACGTTCATTACGGATAGCTGGCATCAACCACGGGACACCCCCGGTTCTAGTAGGGATACCCGCATCAACGGACATCGTCGGATAAGCCGGGGGGGTCTGGTAAGCCGTCACTTGAGGCGCCTGCTCCGCCTCCTGGCGTGCTTGGTCTGCTACGTAGAAGGCTCCATTATGAGCCGGGCCATGACCAGGGGGCGGGTCATGGCGTCGGACATTACTTGAGCCTGTCGCCGAGACCATGTGCCGGCTATAACTCGGGCTCTGCCCTGGACGAGGGGTTGAATGGATCCTATCCCGGCTGTAGGAGTACGCCTCTTGCTGCGCCAGCGCTGTCTGGAGGAGTTCTCTGACCCGGCGGGTCTCAATAGCCGTCGGAGAGTCGCCATCAACGGGCAGAGCCGCCAGCCGTGCCGCTGCGGCGACCATGTTCTCCAGCGGGTTATTATAATGGCCCGGGGGTATTGGCACATACTGAGGCGGGGCGGGGGGCACCTGAGCCGGGGAAGGCACCGGGTTTTCCGATCCGGCAGCGGGGTTCTGAACAGGCTGCGCACCAGCCATAAAAACTCCGACCTGACTTGGCGGCTCAAAAAGGTCCGGAATACTGTTGCCATCGGAATAACTCATGAGCCTGCCATCTTGAAGTTGGTACAACGAGTTTGACTCATCAGCGGCCGACTCGCCGTCAGAGCCGGCGGCCGCCTCATTCCCAGACCCAGATGGATCAGAGGGCCCTCCGTGGATGCATCCCACAAAAGCGCGCTTTAAGGCAGGCCGGGCCCGGGCGGGTCGTGCGCGCTGAGCCATTTCGATGAGACCGGCGCGGAGATCTGGCTCGGGGCCCGGCTCTCCAATCTTGCCGATGAAGACATGAATTCCACCGAAGGGGACCCGGTACCCGTACTCCACTGAGCCGGCGTCGGGGCCCCAGTCCGCATCGTCGATGTAGAGCTTGCCGCGACGACTCTTGGTCATCTGGCCCACAGCGTATCCCTTGAGCCCTTCGAAGCTGCCCTTCAAGAACTCAAATCCACCGTGCGCCAGCCCCACGGTGGGCGCCAACTGTCGTGGAATTGTCACGGCAGATGTCCTCTTGTTAGGACTTAGTCGTGGAGCCATTGCAATTGGGAAGCTTGAAGGGGTTAAGTGGGACAAGGAACACGAGGGTTTATACTGGTTCGGCCCCTTACGGTGAAGGTAAAAGCCTACGTCCAGTTCGAGGTGTTATTGATTAGGGTTTCGATAACCAGGGAGCTAAACAGCTATGCCCGGCTCTCGATCAGATTGTTGTCGCCCCTAAACCGCTGCCGGGTCGTCCCTTTATATAGGGAGGTTGACACCCAGCGGCCCTTAGAGTCCCGGCCGGCTCATAAGAGTGTCCGGCTCGGACTCTAAACAATACTTGCCTTACACTACAAGTCTACTATAACAATAAAGATTGTACTACGGGCTTTAAGCCATCGCCGGGTCTCAACCCATCTCTGGCCCATTATCTTGAAACTTAGCTCCGGGCTTCTGGCAATGACCCTTAGTGTAACCCGGCCCTCCTGGCGGGTGACTCCCAGGTCTATATCCTCAACAATGGGTGTTTATCGATGCTGGCGTGCTCAGCCCCCTGCTTCGTCTCCCGACGGGGCCTGCTGTTCCAAACCCCGGCTGGAGCCACCAGAAGCTCTCGAGCCCCCGCCTTGCTCTAAAGGACCGTCTGGGCCAGGCTGAGGCTGCTAAAGGACCGCGGCGTGACCGCGCCGATGGTGGTGAAGGAGTTCGTCAAACGCCGGGTTGCTCTGCTTCAGCGCCACTCTCGCCCAATGTGGACCTTGCTCAACAGTCGGGACCACATGAGGTTCCAGGAGTCTGCGCTCCCTCTTGGGACGCGGCAAACAGTGCTCAAGATCTTGACGGGTGTCCCTTTGCCGGCCGAAATGCCTGGGAAGAATTGCCTGTTGTATCGCTGCAAGAACAAGGATGAGTTTGCAGCGAGCATGCCTTCCTTCGATGAATGGGGGCTGCAGCCGATCGGACTGGTGGGGCCCCGCGAGAACCCCATCATCGTGGTTCCCTTCTTTGCCGCCGGTGCCGAGATCGCCCCAGGTGATGGTGCGGGAGAGCGAGCTTCGACGGGAGCCGGTGGCTTGAGTCTTGAGGAACACGTGCCGAGTGGTGATCCTGGGGCATCGTCTTCGGGGGCCTCCGACCCCCCTCCTGAGGCGCCTATTATTGAGGAGGTGCAGCATGTGGCTCCCGAGGACAAGGCTCCAGGAGCCTCGGGAGGTTGTGGTGAGATGGTGCCCGGCTGTTTGCCGCAACCGGGCACCCCTGAAGATATCCTTCCAGGCTCTTCTTCGGCCCCACCGTGCACCGGCCGTCACGTCCTGCGTTTCGGTCGTCTTTGTGTGGACTTCGAGGAGCTTCGCAAGAGGAAAGGATCCCCTAGCGGCAGCAACATCTTCGGGCCGTTGAAGCGGCGAAAGTACATTGCCATTGACGCGTAAGTACCTTGTTGTCACGGCTTCCTGCGTGTAGCCTCCTTATCCCGACGTCAGTTCTCCAGGGCTCCTTCCGCTGAAGCTTTTGCGTCTCCCAAGAAGCGGCCTCCTCCTTCACCAACTCCCCCATCCGCCTTGAGCGTTCCTGGTCTTCCTACCGCCCTTGGAGCTGGGTCGGTCGGGGGAGCATCTCTGCCTTCACGGCGCGCTGAGCCCGCAGCTTGGCCATCCCTCCCCCACAGTCTGTTGTGGAGCTTGGCGGGCGTGCCCAAGGCTCCTCCTTCGCTCTTGGGCAGCAGCTGGTTGGCTTAGATATTTGGTTCCTCTTCAAGCAGCGAGCCTCGGCCGGCTTGGGCTCCTCACGAGGACGGGCTGGCGTCAGGTGCGGCGTCAGCCCCCAGCCCCATGCCGGGGGGTGGCGTGCCGCTCGGCGCCCCGCCCGCAGCCCCCGAGGTGGAGGACAAGGAGGGTCGAGCATTCGAGCTCGAGCGCGAGCGGAGCGTGGTTCGTCACGAGCTCTTCCTAGAGGTGATGGGCGCGATGAGATGACTTGGTGAAGAGCTCCCGGGTGTTGACTCGCGCCTTGAAGCCGAAGGTCTCCGACTGGTGGAGGAGCGGCGCAAGCTAAGGGTGGCCATCAACCTTGGTCGCTATCAGCGCGACCTTGAGAATGCGAAGGCCGAGGCGTCCCTCAAGATCGCCCATGAAGCCCGCTCGCGAGCCTTGGAAGAGGCTCGCGAGGCTGACCGCCGTCGCGAGGCTGCGGAGGAACGCGCGTGGGAGCTCCAGGCCTGGAGCGCATCCCTTGAGCAGAAGGTGGAGGCGCGCAGGGCCGCTCTTGCATCGCTGAGGGGGATGCCCACGGAGGATGAGGAGGTCCGGAAGCGCGGTGAGACGCTGGCCCTGGAAGCCGTGGAGCGCAGCCTCGAGCTCGAGCGACTGGAGACGAGGGAACGTCAAGTTGCTCAAGCAGAAGATGTCGTCGGGGCTCGCGAGGCCGGAGTTGAGGAGGAGGTGAATCGTCGGGTGGCCAAGGTTCGTGCGGACCTGGAGGGTAGGTACGACCTGAAGCTGAAGCTCGCGGGTACGGAGGATGCGGGTAGGGCCGCTGCCCTCAGGCCCAGGTTGGATGAGGCTGAGAGGCACGCGGAGGCCACGGTCGCCGCCCTGGTTACGATGCAGGTGGACTTGGCCTCCGCCCGCGCCGAGCTGCGCTCCCTTCGTAGGCGGGTTGATGACGCTGAGGCCGTTGCATGGCAGAACACGGAGGAAGTGCTCCAACGATGAATGCTAGAGCGCGAGCATGCTCCTATGCTTCAGGATCTCCGGAACAGGGCCAAGACCGCCCTGGGCCATATTTGCGACGTGGAGGTGCCGGCCCCTCACTTGAACGACTATGCCAGCCATATGATCTTCTTCACTGAGGTGGTGACGCGCCTGGAGGCTCGATCTGCCAGAGCTCGGCAGCTTCTGGAGGAAAGGGAGCGTGGCCTGTGGCCTGCTTGAGCGCGCTTTCTCCCGTGTTTTGAGCCACCTTTTGAATGCCGACCCCAACTTTGATTTTGACGCCGCCATCGCTCCCGTTCCCACAGTCGTCCGGGACGATCTGGCGCGTTGGGTTGAAGAAAACGTGGACGCGTTGGTCAGGGCCTTCACTTCGGAAGATGACGGGGTGGTGGTCGCCATAGACGAAGGCGACGTGATTAATGACGGCGTCGGGGGCGTCGCCAGTGGCGGCGGCGATGCCGACGAAGACGGTGATGACGCGAGTGACGCATCCGCGGGTGATGTAGCGAGCAACATTTCTGGCTGATCCCATGTTCTCCTATCGTTTCATCCTGCACACGAAGCTCGGGCATGGCCCTTGGAAAACTAGTGAGAGCATTTTGGGAGGGGGAGCCCCTCATGTAAACAAATTGCAGTTTTACTTTCCTATGCGGTGCGAGTTCGTATCCTTGCGGACTCATGAATCTAGGTCGCAAGGCGTCGAGTTTATGAGAATCCTACGGAGCTTGTCGCCCCGTCAGGAGGGGCCCCACGAGAGGTGAGCACCAGTTGCAGTGCTAGCGCGCGCTTGGCGTGCGCGTGCTTCGCGCAGTCCCGCTCGCGAGGAGCTCGTGAGGGGAAGGCGATGGACATGAGTCCCAGACAAAACGAGATCCAGAAGGCAAGAAATTGCTCGAACGAGAAAAAGGCTCCCCCCGCGCGCATCGATAAAAACTCAACTCAAATCCAGATCCAGAAAGCAAAGCTACAAAAAGATAGATCCAAAGCAAAAGGCCACGTCCGGCACCTAGTCTAGTCTTCTGGTCTTCATGTCTTCTCACCAGCGCGGAGCTAAGTGCTACCACTAGGCGTGGGAGGGAGCCCCAGGGCCTGAGGCCGGCACCCCTGAGACTCCGGGGCGTGTACAGCCCCAACTCATTATTACGTGAGAGTGTCACGGGTGGCGAGCTTCACAGGCACTGGGCCTTCTTCACAGGTACCGGCCTTGCTTCATATCGCCAGATGAGGGCCCCGCCTTGCGCCACCCTTGACCTCCTTTGAGCCGACTGGTCACCAGGACGACACAAAGGAGGGAAAGAGGACGCCAGCGGTGCCCTCGGCGACCACAGGTCCTCTGCCGGGGGATGGGTCATCGAGGCCTCCCCGGCAGAGGGCCTACCTCCGGGTGTCGCCAGGCGTCGCGCCCCGCGGGGAGGGGCCTTGCTCCTGGCTCCCTCCTGGCGGCCCCCAGCGTGTCTCCTTTGTTGGAGCGGGTGCTGCCGTGCCAGGGTCGTCGATCGACGTTGCAACCAGATTCATCTGCAGCCCATGGTTAGCATAAGCCTGTTCCTGAGAGATTAGCGGTACCCTGTAGTTGTCGTTGCCGACGCGATCGTCGTGGTTCTCCGTTGGTTCTTGGAAGGCTTCGGCTCCTAGCGCCCCCTCTCCTCAATCTTCTCCAATGAATGAGCCGGGGTCGTCCTCCGGTGCGTACTCCTGGTCCATGATGCGGGGCACATAGGCTTCCGGGGCCGTCACCCCGAACACCTCGCTGTAGTGCCCCACGCTCCATGTTGCTTGGCCCAAGGTGGCATCCTGTGGATGGTAGTGTGGCATCCGGCTAGGACCATGGGGGTGACGCTTGCGCCCATGCCTGTCGCGGGCGGCATGGGGGCAGCGGAGCCCCCTACGCCGCCGGCCGTGCTGGTGTTGATGAAGCCCCCGGGCGTTGCTGACAGCGTGCGGTTGTGGTGAGGCCTGTCGTGTGGCCCTGCGGTGGCCTGAGGAGAAAGTCGATAGCAGAAATGTGGCGCCCCGGACGCTGCCGCATCTAGCAGCTCGGCAACCCACTCTAGCAGTGCATCCCGGCCACTCTCCATCAGCCTGCATCGCAGCAGCTACCTTGCCACCGTGAGTGCCACCCGCATGTTTGCTTGCTCCCGCCGTGAGTGCGGTGCCGTTGCTGCGGCATGACTCGCCGCTCTTGCAGCGGCTCGTACTTGCCGCGGGGTAAGGGTGGATGACGCCTGGCTGCGCTGCCCGCGCCCGGCAGAGTTTGGCGGCGCTCGCGCCGCCTGGAGCGCGGGGTCGAGGTCTTCATGGGCAGGCGGCACTGCCCGGGCCGGCCAGACTGCCCAGCGATCGGAGCCGGCCCTTGAGTCGCCGGACATCGTGGCTATGGAGCGTCGGCGAGCTAGTTGGTGGAGAAGAAGCTCCGGCGCACCCCTACCTGGCGCGCCAAATGTCGGATGTGGGGATCCGGCAAACCCTTAAGGTTGGAACACTGGGGTGCGCGCGAAGCCTTTCCCTCCTACCGATCTACGCCCTAGCTCGCTAAGATCTTGCGGACGAACTCGACGAACTCGCAACATAGAGAGACACGGGGTTTATACTGGTTCGGGACACCGTTGTGGTGTAATACCCTACTCCAGTGTGGTGGTGGTGGATTGCCTCTAGGGCTGATGATGAACAGTACAAGGGAAGAACAGCCTCCTGAGGTTGAGGTGCTCTTGTGGCTAGGGTAGGCTCTCGATCGGGTTGGATCAAGCTAAGATGAGATGCCTCTACTATGGTGGCTAGCTCTACTTATATAGGCCCTGGTCCTCTTCCCAAATATCGAGTGGGAAGGGAGCCAACAACGGCGGGCAAATTTGAAGGGGGACAGCTAGTACAAGCTATCCTGACAAAAGTGGTCTTCGCCTGTGGAAAGCTCTGGTGGTGACGCCGTCTTGGGCTCCACGATGACCTCCGCCTTGCCGTCCTCCTGGTCTTGGTCTCGTTGCACCAATATAGCAACCTTTGCCTGATGCCTCGGTACTCCTCGCCTGCGCTGGCCTCCTTAGCACCAAAGAGGAAACAAGGACGCTGCGCGCGCTGGCGCCCGCCTGGTGTCGTTTGTCATGGCTCACGTCACGAGGGCCTTGTGAGGTTTTGCCCCGCCTTGATATCTCCGCTCCTCATGAGCCCGCTTGGTTAGGCCACTCCGGAGGAGGTCTTGCGTCGTCCGCCTCGCGAGGCTTGGACCCTCGCGAGGGTCTTGGATGCCTTGTTGATGAAGATGGGCCGTACAGCCTGCTTGCTTAGCCACGCCGTGGGCCGCAGGCAGGCAAGTCTGGGGACCCCCGTTCCCAGAACGCCGACAGCCTCTATGGTAACAACCTCTTCGACGCACTGGTGGCCCTGCGACTGCCCGTCGTCGCGTCGGAGAATGTCCACCTTGAGGTCGCGCTCGCCGCGCAGTGATACGTCACCAACGTATCTATAATTTTTTATTGTTCCATGTTGTTATATTATCAATCTTGGATGTTTTATAATCATTTTATATCAATTTTTGGTACTAACCTATTGACATAGTGCCAAGTGCCAGTTGCTGTTTTTTTCATGTTTTTTACATTGTAGAAAATCAATACCATTCGGGGTCCAGATGCCACGAAACTCCACAATGATTTTTTATGGGCCAGAAGGAACACAACGGGCCCTGGCTGCACCTGGGGGTGCCCCGAGGGAGGCACAACCCACCAGGGCGCGCCAGGAGGCCCAGGCGTGCGCTGGTGGGTTTTGCGCACCTCGGGTGCCCCCCGGACCGCCTCTTTGCTCTATAAATACCCCAATATTCCAGAAACCCTAGGAACGTCGACGAAATATTCATCCATCCGCCGCAGAGTCCAGAACCACCAGATCAAATCTAGACACCATCTCGGATCGGGTTCACCACCTCCATTGGTGCCTCTCCGATGATGCGTGAGTAGTTCTTTGTAGACCTTCGGGTCCGTAGTTAGTAGCTAGATGGCTTTCTCTCTCTCTCGCTGAATTATTAATACAATGGTCTCTTGGAGATCCATATGATGTAACTCTTTTGTCGTGTGTTTGTTGGGATCTGATGAACTTCGAGTTTATGATCAGTTATATCTTTTTATATCCATGAAAGTTATTAGAGTTTCTTTGATCTCTTATATGCATGATTGCTTGTAGCCTCGTATTTCTTCTCCGATATTTGGGTTTTGTTTGGCCAACTTGATCTATTTATCTTGTAATGGGAAGAGGTGCCCGGTAGTGGGTTTGATGTTACGGTGCTTGATCCCAGTGACAGAAAGGGAACCGACACGTATGTATCATTGCTACTATGGATAAAACGATGGGGTCTATCTCTACATAGATAGATCTTGTCTACATCATGTCATCGTTCTTATTGCATTACTCCATTTTTCCATGAACTTAATACACTAGATGCATCCTGGATAGCGGTCGATGTGTGGAGTAATGGTAGTAGATGCAGGAAGGAGTCGGTCTACTAATCTTGGACGTGATGCCTATATAATGATCATTGCCTGGATGTCGTCATAATTATTTGAAGTTCTATCAATTGCCCAACAGTAATTTGTTTACCCACCGTTTGCTATCTTTCTCGAGAGAAGCCACTAGTGAAACCTATGGCCCCCGGGTCTTATTTCTCTTACATTTGTCGTTGCGATCTACTTTTTCCTTGCATTTATTTTTATATATATTAAACCAAAAATACAAAAATACCTTGCTGCATTTTATTTCTATTTATTTTATTTGGCGTTCGATCTATCAAATTATTACAACTTATTCTCGTTCGCAAGCCATTTCTGGAGCCGTTACCCGAAAGGGATTGACAACCCCTTTAACACGTCGGGTTGCGAGGTGTTGTTATTTGTGTGCAGGGGCTGTTTACATTGTGTTGCTTCGTTCCCCTACTGGTTCGATAACCTTGGTTTCATATCTAAGGAAAATACCTACCGCCGTTGTGCTGCATCATCCCTTCCTCTTTGGGGAAATACCGATGAACCTTCACACATCAAAAGGAATTTCTGGCGCCATTGCCGGGCAGGATCTTCAACATATACCAGGTTCCTAATAACAAATCTCATCTCCTTGCAATTTACATTATTTCCCATTTGCCTCTCGTTTTCCTCTCCCCCACTTCACAAAAAAATTGCCGTTTTATTCGCCTCGCTTTTTCTGTTCGCCGTTTTCTCGTCAGATCCATCCTTTGCTTGCAATCATGAGTGATTTTGGTATGGCACCAACAAATGATGGCCTAACTCCTAAGATTGGATGTACGGGCAATCTGGATGCTAAAACTTTTACCTTGGGACAAGGGAACATTATGGGAAAAGAATGTATCCAAGAATTTTTCAGTTGTGTTGGGAATCTAAGTCTTGATGATGCTCCTATACTTAAAACTACTAGATCTTATGCGGATGCTATTTCAGCACTAGTTCTGAAACTTGAAAGTAAATTTATTCGTACCCATCCCACTTTGCAAAGATTATTTTTTGAGCTTCCCGGCATAAAGAATCCTAGGGCTAAAAAGTTGGCCACTCTCGTTCTTATGAATGAGTTTGACTACATAATACGGGAAGCTAGGGAAATCTTTGATTTTTATGGTATGAATGGTGAAAAACCTGTGATAGATGAAATTCTTTACAATAGTGACTATGCTTTAAGACATTTGCTTGGGGACAATAAAATCTTTGATGAGAATCTTAAAAAGGAAGTCCCAGTTTTAGATATAATCCAACAAGTCTTCAACAATGTTAATCAACATTACTCTTGGATTGTTGCAGGAAATCAAAAGGGGTATGATGAAAACCAACTTAGGATTGCTAAGGCTTCTATGTATAACATGTTTCATGTTGTGTTTACAAAGCCTCATGATGAAAATACCTCTAAGAAAGTTAAGAAGAAAGATGACAAAAACTTAGATCCTTGCTTTATGCCTAGCTAAGGGCGTAAAACTATAGCGCTTGTTGGCAGGCAACCCAATGAATAAATTTTACTTTTGCTCATTGCTTTCTGTTCTTGAGTGTTAGAACAATTATGCTACTGATATGATTGTGTTTTTTGTGTTTTAATTAGTGTTTGTGCCAAGTAGAACCAATAGAATCTTCTTGGGTGATAGTTGTTTGATCTTGCTGAAAAAGACAGAAACTTTGTGCTCACGAAAGTAATTGTTAAAATCACCAGAACGTGATAAAATGCCTATACTTTTTGCAGAAGATTAATATACAAATTACCCAGGTTGTCCTAGTTTTTCAGAATTTTTGGAGTTCCAGAAGTATTCGGACAAATCAGATTTCTACAGACTATTCTGTTTTGACAGATTCTGTTTTCTTTGTGTTGTCTGCTTATTTTGATGGCTCTATGGTTTTCTTTCATGAGTTTTTGCCATAGAAAAGTTGGAATATAGTAGATATAATACAAAAACAAAATAAGAATTGGCTTGATACAGCACTTATAGTAGTGATTTATTTTTCTTACACTAACGGATCTCACGAAGGTTTTGTTGAGTTTTGCGTGATTGAAGTTTTCAAGTTTTGGGTTATCTTATGATACGTCCATTTTGCATCATACTTTTATATCGATATTCATTGCATTATGGGCTGTTATTACACATTATGTAATAATACTTATGCCTATTCTCTCTTATTTTACAAGGTTTACATGAAGAGGGAGAATGCCGGCAGCTGGAATTCTGGGCTGGAAAAGGAGCAAATATTATAGACCTATTCTGCACAACTCAAAAAGTCCTGAAACTTCACGGAGGAACATTTTGGAATATATAAAAAATACTGGAGCAAGAATCTACCAGAGGGGGGCCACACCCCGGCCACGAGGGTGGGGGCGCGCCCCCTGCCTCGTGGGCCCCCTAGCAGGCCTCCGATGCCCATCTTCTGTTATATGGAGTCTTTCGTCCGAGAAAAAATCACAAGCAAGCTTTCGGGACGAAACTCCGCCGCCACGAGGCAGAACCTTGGCAGAACCAATCTAGGGCTTCGGTGGAGCTGTTCTGCCGGGGAAACTTCTCTCCGGGAGGGGGAAATCGTCACCATCGTCATCACCATCGATCCTCTCATCGGGAGGGGGTCAATCTTCATCAACATCTTCACCAGCACCATCTCATCTCAAACCCTAGTTCATCTCTTGTATCCAATCTCTGTCCCAAAACCTCAGATTGGTGCCTGTGGTTTGCTAGTAGTGTTGATTACTCCTTGTAGTTGATGCTAGTTGGTTTATTTGGTGGAAGATCATATGTTCAAATCCTTAATGCATATTAATACCCCTCTGATTATGAACATGAATATTATTTGTGAGTAGTTACGTTTGTTCCTGGGGACATGGGAGAAGTCTTGCTATAAGTAGTCATGTGAATTTGGTATTCGTTCGATATTTTGATGAGATGTATGTTGTCTTTCCTCTAGTGGTGTTATGTGAACATCGACTACATGACACTTCACCATTGTTTGGGCCTAGAGGAAGGCATTGGGAAGTAATAAGTAGATGATGGGTTGCTAGAGTGACAGAAGCTTAAACCCTAGTTTATGAGTTGCTTCGTAAGGGGCTGATTTGGATCCATCTGTTTCATGCTATGGTTAGGTTTACCTTAATACTTCTTTTGTAGTTGCGGATGCTTGCAATAGGGGTTAATCATAAGTGGGATACTTTTCCAAGGAAGGGCAGTACCCAAGCACTGGTCCACCCACATATCAAATTATTAAAGTACCGAACGCGAATCATATGAGCGTGATGAAAACTAGCTTGACGATAATTCCCATGTGTCCTCGGGAGCGTTTTCCTTTATATAAGAGTTTGTCCAGGCTTGTCCTTTGCTACAAAAGGGATTGGGCCATCTTGCTGCACCTTATTTAATTTTATTGCTTGTTACCGGTTACCAATTACCTTATCACAAAACTATCTGTTACCGATAATTTCAATGCTTGCAGAGAATACCTTACTGAAAACCTCGTTGGGTTCGACACCCTTACTTATCGAAAGGACTACGATACATCCCCTATACTTGTGGGTCATCAAGACTCTTTTCTGGCGTCATTGCCGGGGAGTGAAGCGCCTTTGGTAGGTGGAATTTGGTAAGGACAAATTTATATAGTGTGCTGAAATTTACTGTCACTTGTTACTATGGAACATAATCCTTTGAGGGGCTTGTTCGGGGTATCTTCACCCCGAACAGTAGAGCAAAGAGTTGCTCCTCAACCTACTAAACCTACTGAAAATGTTTACTTTGAAGTTCCTTCGGGTATGATAGAGAAACTGCTAGCTAATCCTTTCACAGGTGATGGAACATTACATCCCGATTTGCACTTAATTTATGTGGATGACGTTTGTGGATTATTTAAGCTTGCAGGTATGCCCGGGGATGTTATCAAGAAGAAGGTCTTCCCTTTATCTTTGAAGGGAAAGGCATTGACATGGTTTAGGTTATGTGATGATATGGGATCATGGAACTACAACCGATTGAAATTGGAATTTCATCAGAAGTTTTATCCTATGCATCTTGTTCATCGTGATCGTAATTATATATATAATTTTTGGCCTCGCGAAGGAGAAAGCATCGCTCAAGCTTGGGGGAGGCTTAAATCAATGTTATATTCATGCCCCAATCATGAGCTCTCAAGAGAAATTATTATTCAAAATTTGTATGCTCGGCTTTCTCTCAACAATCGCTCCATGCTCGATACTTCTTGTACTGGTTCCTTTATGATGAAGACTATTGAATTCAAATGGGATTTATTGGAAAGAATTAAATGCAACTCTGAAGATTGGGATCTCGACGAAGGTAAGGAGTCAGGTATAACACCTAAGTTTGATTGTGTTAAATCTTTTATGGATACCGATGTTTTCCGTGAATTTAGCACTAAATATGGACTTGACTCTGAGATAGTAGCTTCTTTCTGTGAATCCTTTGCTACTCATGTTGATCTCCCTAAGGAGAAGTGGTTTAAATATAATCCTCCCATTGAAGTAAAAGTATTTGAACCTATTAAATTTGAAGAAAAGACTATCACTTATAATGTTGATCCTATTGTTCCTACTGCTTATACTGAGAAACCATCTTTCCCTGTTAGAATAAAGGATCATGTTAAAGCTTCAACTGTGGTTCCTAAGAGTAATACTAGAACATCTACACCTCCGAAGCAAATTAAAGTTGAACCTAGTATTGCTATGGTTAAAGATCTCTTGGCCGATAATATTGATGGGCATGTTATTTATTTCTGTGATGAAGCTGCTAGAATTGCTAGACCCGATACTAAGGGTAAACATAGACCTGTTGTAGGCATGCCTGTTATTTCTGTTAAAATAGGCGATCATTGCTATCATGGCTTGTGTGATATGGGTGCTAGTGCAAGTGCAATACCTCATTCCTTATACAAAGAAATTATGCATGATATTGCACCTGCTGAGGTAGAAGAGATAGATGTTACAATTAAGCTTGCCAATAGAGATACTATTTCACCTATTGGGATTGTTAGAGATGTTGAAGTCTTATGTGGGAAAGTTAAATATCCTGCTGACTTTCTTGTTCTTGGTTCCCCACAAGATGACTTTTGTCCCATTATATTTGGTAGACCCTTCTTGAATACTGTCAATGCTAGGATAGACTGCAAAAAGGATGTAGTTACTATTGGTTTGGGGGATATGTCTCATGAGTTTAATTTTGCTAAATTTCATAGACAACCCCATGATAAAGAATTGCCTAGTAAAGATGAAATTATTGGTCTTGCTTCTATTGCCATGCCTCCTAATGATCCTTTAGAACAATATTTGCTAGACCATGAAAATGATATGTTTATGAATGAAAGAAGGCAAATAGATGAAGTATTCTTTAAACAAGGACCCATCTTGAAACACAACTTGCCTGTTGAAATTCTAGGGGATCCTCCTCCACCCAAGGGTGATCCCATGTTTGAGCTTAAACCTTTACCTGGTACTCTTAAGTATGCTTATCTCGATGAAAAGAAGATATATCCTGTTATTATTAGTCCTAACCTTTCAGATCTGGAAGAAAAGAGATTGTTGAAAACTCTGAAGAAGCACCGTGCTGCTATTGGATATACTCTTGATGATCTTAAGGGCATTAGTCCCACTCTATGCCAACACAAAATAAAAGTGGAGAAAGACGCTAAACCCGTCGTTGATCACCAACGAAGGTTAAATCCTAAGATGAAAGAAGTGGTAAGAAAAGAAATACTAAAGCTTCTGGAGGCAGGTATAATTTATCCCATTGCTGATAGTCAGTGGGTAAGTCATGTCCATTGCGTCCCTAAGAAGGGAGGCATTACTGTTGTTCCTAATGATAAAAATGAATTAATCCCACAAAGAATTGTTACATGTTATAGAATGGTAATTGATTTCTGCAAACTAAATAAATCTACTAAAAAGGATCATTACCCTTTACCTTTTATTGATCAAATGCTAGAAAGGTTATCCAAGCATACACATTTTTGCTTTCTAGATGGTTATTCTGGTTTCTCTCAAATAGCTGTGTCAAAAGAGGATCAAGAAAAGACCACTTTTACTTGCCCTTTTGGTACCTTTGCTTATAGACGTATGCCTTTTGGTTTATGTAAAGCACCTGCTACCTTTCAAAGATGTATGACTGCTATATTCTCTGACTTTTGTGCAAAGATTGTTGAGGTTTTCATGGATGATTTCTCATTTATGGAACTTCTTTTGATGATTGCTTACGCAACCTTGATCGAGTTTTGCATAGATGTGAAGAAACTAATCTTGTCTTGAATTGGGAGAAGTGCCACTTTATGGTCAATGAAGGTATTGTCTTGGGGCATAAAATTTTTGAAAGAGGTATTGAAGTTGATAAAGCTAAAGTTAATTCTATTGAAAAGATGTCGTGTCCCAAGGACATCAAAGGTATAAGAAGTTTCCTTGGTCATGCCGGTTTCTATAGGAGGTTCATTAAAGACTTCTCTAAAATTTCCAGGCCTCTGACTAATCTTTTACAAAAAGATGTCCCTTTTGTCTTTGATGATGATTGTGTAGAAGCATTTGACATACTTAAGAAAGCTCTTATTTCTGCACCTATTTTTCAACCTCCTAATTGAAATTTACCCTTTGAAATTATGTGTGATGCTAGTGATTATGCTGTAGGTGTTGTTCTAGGACAAAGAGTTGATAAGAAATTGAATGTTATCCAGTATGCTAGTAAAACTCTAGACAGTGCCCTGAGAAATTATGCTACTACTGAAAAAGAATTTTTAGCAGTTGTATTTGCTTGTGATAAGTTCAGACCTTATATTGTTGCTTCTAAAGTAACTGTTCACACTGATCATGTTGTTATTAAATATCTTATGGAAAAGAAAGATGCTAAACCTAGACTTATCAGATGGGTTCTCTTGCTACAAGAGTTTGATGTGCATGTTATTGATAGAAAGGGAGTTGAGAACCCCGTTGCAGACAACTTGTCTAGGTTAGAGAATGCTCTTGATGACCCACTACCTATTTATGATAGCTTTCCTGATGAACAATTAGCTGTCATAAATGCTTCTAGTACTGCTCCATGGTATGCTGATTATGCTAATTACATTGTTGCTAAATTTATACCACCTAGCTTCACATACCAGCAAAAGAAAAGGTTATTCTATGATTTAAGACATTACTTTTGGGATGACCCACACCTTTATAAAGAAGGAGTAGATGGTGTTATTAGACGTTGTGTACCTGAGCATGAACAGGAACAGATCCTACGCAAGTGTCACTCCGAGGCTATGGAGGACACCACGCTGGAGATAGAACTGCACACAAGGTATTGCAATCCGGTTTTTATTGGCCTACTCTCTTCAAAGATGCTCGTAAGTTTGTCTTATCTTGTGATGAATGCCAAAGAATTGGTAATATTAGTAGACGTCAAGAAATGCCTATGAATTATTCACTTGTTATTGAACCATTTGATGTTTGGGGCTTTGATTATATGGGACCGTTTCCTTCCTCTAATGGCTATACACATATTTTAGTTGTTGTTGATTACATTACTAAGTGGGTAGAAGCTATTCCAACTAGTAGTGCTAATCATAACACCTCTATTAAGATGCTTAAAGAAGTTATTTTTCCAAGGTTTGGAGTCCCTAGATATTTAATGACTGATGGTGGTTCACATTTTATTCATGGTGCTTTCCGTAAGATGCTTGCTAAGTATGATGTTAATCATAGAATTGCATCACCTTACCACCCACAATCTAGTGGCCAAGTAGAATTGAGTAATAGAGAGCTTAAATTAATTTTGCAAAAGACTGTTAATAGATCTAGAAAGAATTGGTCCAAGAAACTTGATGATGCATTATGGGCCTATAGAACTGCATTCAAAAATCCTATGGGTATGTCTCTGTATAAAATGGTTTATGGTAAAGCATGTCACTTACCTCTCGAACTAGAGCATAAGGCATATTGGGCCATTAAAGAGCTCAATTATGATTTCAAACTTGCTGGCGAGAAGAGGCTATTTGACATTAGCTCACTTGATGAATGGAGAACCCGGGCCTATGAGAATGCCAAACTGTTTAAAGAAAAGGTTAAAAGATGGCATGACAAAAGGATACAAAAGCGTGAGCTTAACGTAGGTGATTACGTTTTGCTATGCAACTCTCGTTTAAGATTTTTTGTAGGCAAACTCCTCTCTAAATGGGAAGGTCCTTACATTATCGAGGAGGTCTATCGTTCCGGTGCCATAAAAATCAACAACTTCGAAGGCACAAATCCGAAGGTGGTGAACGGTCAAAGAATCAAACATTATATCTCAGGTACTCCCATAAATTTTGAAACCAATGTTATTGAAACCGTAACCCCGGAGGAATACATAAGGGACACTTTCCAGAACATTTCAGACTCCGAAAAGGAATAGGTATGTGGTACGGTAAGTAAACCGACTCCAAAACAGTTCTAAGGGCAATTTTTCTCCGTTTTGGAATATTTAAGAAAATAGGAAAATAAGAAGTAGTCCGAAAGGGGCACAAGGCATCCACGAGGGTGGAGGGCGCGCCCTACCCCCCCGGGCGCGCCCCCCTGCCTCGTGGGCACCTAGTGTGCCCTCCGGACTCCATTTTCTTGCACAATACTTCTTTTAGTTGGTAAAAAATCATTATATAATCTCCCGAAGGTTTTGACCACCATACCATGCAAATATTCTCTGTTTTTGTTTCGAGCTGTTTCTGCCGCAGATTAGAGCAAGATGTCTTCTCAAGAGTCAGTCTGGGAGAGCCGGGTGTCTCATCTGACACCGAGACCAGGAGCAAACAGTGATGCCGACCACTTTGGGCCATCAACGGAGGAAGAGATGGAGGCCGACTTGAAAAGGACAGATGCTATGGAGGAGGAGTAAGAAGTTACTTCTCATTTCCGAGCCGGATTCACGACGGGGGAACTACATACCTCAGCTATTCCAAACTCAGTTATCCCCTCCAATGTTAGATTTCTCTCTTATGAAAATATGAAAAAGAGTGTTACTTGTTCTCCCGCAGCTATGCAACATCCATGGGTGAAAGGAGCTTTAGCCGTCACAGGTAAGCTCCATAAGGAAATAATGGACCTCAAGCAGCAAGTCAATAAGCTCGAGGAAGAGAATCGTATCCTGAGGGGCATCATCGCCAAGAATATCACATCACCACCTCCAAAGAAAGAGACATAAATACATGGGTATGGGCACTCCCCTTGGCAACTGCCAAGCTTGGGGGAGGTGCCCCGGTATCATAACCATCACACTCCTATCTTTACCTTTTTCTTAGTTCGATCCTTTTGGTAATATCTTGATCTAGTACAATAAAGTTTTAGTATGATCTAGTTTTGAGTTTTCCTTTATGATCCTTCTATGTAATCGAGTCTGTGAGCTATATATAATAATGATTAGTGTTGAGTCAAGGGCTTGGTTATCTTGCCATGATCTTGAGGGAGTAAAAGAAAAGAGAGAGAATAAAAATAAATAAAGAGATCATATTGATCTTATGGAGAGTAATGACTTCACATATAAAAGAGTATGATGAATAAAAGTTGTTGAGAGTTGACAAACATAGTTTTGGTCATCGTTGCAATTAATAGGAAGTAATAAAGAAAGAGAGGTTTCCACATATAAATATACTATATTGGACATCTTTTATGATTGTGAGCACTCATTAAAATATGACATGCTAAAGAGTTGATGTTGGACAAGGAAGACAACGTGATGGGTCATGTTTTCCTATATCCGAAATAAAGTATATTGTCATGGATCATCCAACATGTTGAGCTTGTCTTTCCCTCTCATGCTAGCCAAATTCTTTGCACCAAGTAGAGATACTACTTGTGCTTCCAAATATCCTTAAACCCAGTCTTGCCATGAGAGTCCACCATATCTACCTATGGATTGAGTAAGATCCTTCAAGTAAGTTGTCATTGTTGCATGCAATAAAAATTGCTCTCTAAATATGTATGATTTATTAGTGTGGAGAAAATAAGCTTTATACGATCTTGTGATGTGGAAGAAATAAAAGTGACGGACTGCATATTAAAGGTCCATATCACAAGTGGCAATATAAAGTGACGTTCTTTTGCATTAAGATTTCGTGCATCCAACCATAAAAGCGCATGACAACCTCTGCTTCCCTCTGCGAAGGGCCTATCCTTTACTTCTGTCTTATACCTTATGCAAGAGTCACGGTGATCTTCACCTTTCCTTTTTACATTTTATCCTTTGGCAAGCACATTGTGTTGGAAGATCCATATATATATATATATATATATATATATATATATATATATATATATATATATATATATATATATATATATATATATCAAATTGGATGTAAGTTATGATGAACTATTATTGTTGACATTACCCTTGAGGTAAAAGGTTGGGAGGCCACACTATAAGCCCCTATCTTTCTCTGTGTCCGATTAAAACTCCATACCCATAAGTATTACGTGAGTGTTAGTAATTTTGAAAGACTAAATGATAGTTGAGTATGTGGACTTGCTGAAAAGCTCTTGTATTGACTCTTTCCGATGTTATGATAAATTGCAATTGCTTCTATGACCGAGATCATAGTTTGTTAGTTTTCAATGAAGTTTCTGATTCATACTTGACATTGTGAATAGATTATTACTTGAACATAAGAAATCATATGACAATAATTATATATGTTGTTGTTCTAAGAATGATCATGATGCCCTCATGTCCGTATTTTATTTTATCGACACCTCTATCTCTAAACATGTGGACATATTTCTCGTTATCGGTTTCCGCTTGGGGACAAGCGAGGTCTAAGCTTGGGGGAGTTGATACGTCCATTTTGCATCATGCTTTCATATCGATATTTATTGCATTATGGGCTGTTATTACACATTATGTCACAATACTTATGCCTATTCTCTCTTATTTTACAAGGTTTACATGAAGAGGGAGAATGCCGACAACTGGAATTCTGGGCTGGAGAAGGAGAAAATATTAGAGACCTATTTTGCACAACTCAAAAAGTCCTGAAACTTCACGGAGGAACGTTTTGGAATATATAAAAAATACTGGAGCAAGAATCTACCAGAGGGGGCCCACACCCTGACCACGAGGGTGGGGGCGCCCCCTGGGCGCGCCCCCTGCCTCGTGGGCCCCCTGGCAAGCCTCCGATGCCCATCTTCTGCTATATGGAGTCTTTTGTCCGAGAAAAAATCACAAGCAAGCTTTCAGGACGAAACTCCGCCGCCACGAGGCGGAACCAATCTAGGGCTCCGGCGGAGCTGTTCTGCCGGGGAATCTTCTCTCCGGGAGGGGGAAATCGTCACCATCGTCGTCACCATCGATCCTCTCATCGGGAGGGGGTCAGTCTTCATCAACATCTTCACCAGCACCATCTCATCTCAAACCCTAGTTCATCTCTTGTATCCAATCTTTGTCCCAAAACCTCAGATTGGTACCTCTGGGTTGCTAGTAGTGTTGATTACTCCTTGTAGTTGATGCTAGTTGGTTTATTTGGTGGAAGATCATATGTTCAGATCCTTAATGCATATTAATACCCCTTTGATTATGAACATGAATATTATTTGTGAGTAGTTACGTTTGTTCCTGAGGACATGGGAGAAGTCTTGCTATAAGTAGTCATGTGAATTTGGTATTCGTTCGATATTTTGATGAGATGTATGTTGTCTTTCCTCTAGTGGTGTTATGTGAACGTCGACTACATGACACTTCGCCATTGTTTGGGCCTAGAGGAAGGCATTGGGAAGTAATAAGTAGATGATGGGTTGCTAGAGTGACAGAAGCTTAAACCCTAGTTTATGAGTTGCTTCGTAAGGGGCTGATTTGGATCCATCTGTTTCATGCTATGGTTAGGTTTACCTTAATACTTCTTTTTTAGTTGCGGATGCTTGCAACAGGGGTTAATCATAAGTGGGATACTTGTCCAAGGAAGGGCAGTACCCAAGCACCGGTCCACCCACATATCCAATTATCAAAGTACCGAACGCGAATCATATGAGCGTGATGAAAACTAGCTTGACGATAATTCCCATGTGTCCTCGGGAGCGTTTTCCTTTATATAAGAGTTTGTCCAGGCTTGTCCTTTGCTACAAAAGGGATTGGGCCATCTTGGTGCACCTTATTTACTTTTATTGCTTGTTACCTGTTACTAATTACCTTATCACAAAACTATCTGTTACCGATAATTTCAGTGCTTGCAGAGAATACCTTACTGAAAACCGCTTGTCATTTCCTTCTGCTCCTCGTTGGGTTCGACACTCTTACTTATCGAAAGGACTACGATAGATCCCCTATACTTTTGGTTCATCATCTTACGATGGATGAAGGAAGGATAGAAGAGCCTAAGCTTGGGGATGCCCCGGCATCCCAAGCTATTATCCAAAAATGAGCAACCAACTAAACTTGGGGATGCCCCCGAGTGGCATCCCCGCTTTCTTCCAACAACTATCGGTATTTTACTCAAAGCTATATTTTTATTCGTCACATGATATGTGTTTTTCTTGGAGCATCTTGTATGATATGGGTCTTTTATTGTTTTATTTTGTGTTTTAAGTCATCAATCCTTGCTGGACACACCTATTTGGGAGAGCCAAAATTATGTCATGACTTGTTAGAATTGCTCTCTATGCTTCACTTAAATTTTTATGAGCAATAGGACTTGCTCTAGTGCTTCACTGATATCTTTTTGAGCACGGTGTGCTTAGTATTTTTGAAGAAATGCTCTCTTGCTTCAATTTGATTTATTTGGGAGTTAGTAAAATTTTAAAGAAATTCTCTCTTGCTTCACTTAAATTATTTTGAGAGAAAGAAGAAAAATTATGCTCATGATCTTCACTTATATTTGTTTGAGCTTATGAAAAGCAACACATGAAAATTAGTATCAAAGTGATAGATATCCAAGAAGGATATAATAAAAAAAATCATGAAGATCATTGGACAAAATAAACTTGATTCTTAGTAATAGTTTTGAGATATGATGATGTGGTATGTGAGTTATGTTGCTGAGCAATTATGCTTTAGTAAGAATATTGGTGTTAAGGTTTGTGATTCCCTATGCAAGTAGGAAAGTTAATAGATATGCAATGAAATTATATTCTACTTGTGGTGCATTATTCGGTGTTATTTATGCTTAATGCTTACTTATGAGATTATTCGTTTCTTGGTTGGTCGCTTCCCAATATTTTGCTAGCCTTCACTTTGCACCAAGTATGATCTCTACTTGTGCATCCAAAATCCTTTAAACCAGTTTTGCCACATGAGTCCACTATATCTACCTATATGCGGTATTATTTTGCCTTTCTAAGCAAATTTTCATGTGCCATCTCTAATTTTCAAAATAAACTTCTCTTTTGTGTGTTTGTTTCGCTCACGGAGCGGTGACGGGTGGCTAATATTTTCCATGTTGGATGTGTTATTCTCACGATGAGTGTTTATTCACATGTCATTGCACGAGAGTAAGGCAAAGGTCTTAGGGATGCCCAGTCCCGAAATGCAAACATGAATTTACTTTATGTTGTCAAATAATAAATTCCTTGGGAAGTGTTGGTATGGAGGGCACCCGTGGATACGGTTAGCCATGGAAAGTGAAAGTATGGTGGAAAAAGGAATAAACTTTATTATCTGTTTGGGAACCGCCTATGGCATATCTAGCATGGAAAGTGTTGGGAACTCTAAGTCGTTTTCGTTGGTGGGATGGATACACCTCCCAAAATGATTTTATCTCTAAGTTTTTCGCTTTGAGCTCTGGCACCTCTACAAATCCCTACTTCCCTCTGCGAAGGGCCTTTCTTTTACTTTATGTAATTTTTATTTTGAATTTGAGTCTCCATCTTCTCTCATAAAAAGCACCAACTAGGAGGCAATATGATCGTACTTAAGTATTGGGTGTAGCTAATATTCAAGTGTGTTTCATGAATGGATCAATGTTTGAGCATGATGGGCTAGGGATAACTTATTTTAGCATTGATATTTTGAAAGACTTGGTGGCTTGCTGATATGCTTGAGTATCTAAATTATTATGTCAAAACTAGACTACTGCTTTGAATCACATAAAAGTTCAAATGTCCATGCTATAAAGAAAATAATATGATATGACATGATAGGCAGCATTCCACATCAAAAATTCTATTTTTATCACTTACCTACTCGAGGATGAGTAGGAGTTAAGCTTGGGGATGCTGATACGTCTCCAACGTATCTATAATTTTTTATTGTACCATGGTGTTATATTATCAATCTTGGATGTTTTATAATCATTTTATAGTTATTTTATATCTTTTTTGGTACTAACCTATTGACATAGTGCCAAGTGTCAGTTGCTGTTTTTTCCATGTTTTTTACATCGCAGAGAATCAATACCAGACGGAGTCCAAATGCCACGAAACTCCACGATGATTTTTTATGGGCCAGAAGGAACACAACGGGCCCTGGACGCGCCTGGGGGGTGCCCCGAGGGAGGCACAACCCACCAGGGCGCGCCAGGAGGCCCAGGCGCACCCTGGTGGGTTGTGCCCACCTCGGGTGGAGTAATAGTAGTAGATGCAGGCAGGAGTCGGTCTACTAATCTTGGATGTGATGCCTATATAATGATCATTGCATGGATATCGTCATAATTATTTGAAGTTCTATCAATTGCCCAACAGTAATTTGTTTACCCACCATTTGATATATTTCTCGAGAGAAGCCACTAGTGAAACCTATGGCCCCCGGGTCTTATTTCTCTTATATTTGCCTTTGCGATCTACTTTTTCCTTGCATTTATTTTTAGATCTATTAAAACAAAAATACATTGCTGCATTTTATTTCTATTTATTTTATTTGGCGTTCGATCTATCAAATTACAACTTATTCCCGTCCACACGCCGTTTTTGGCGCCGTTATTCGAAAGGGATTGACAACCCCTTTAACACGTTGGGTTGCGAGGTGTTGTTATTTGTGTGCAGGGGCTGTTTACGTTGTGTTGCTTGGTTCTCCTACTGGTTCGATAACCTTGGTTTCATATCTGAGGGAAATACCTACCACCGCTATGCTACATCATCCCTTCCTCTTTGGGGAAATACCGACGTAGCTTCAAGCGACATCACGCAGCGCCTGGCGCAGCAAGACACCGTCGACATAATTACTCACATCTATGCGCAAATCATCCACAAGGACTACTACGTGCAAGAGGAGGATGATAGGTCACTGGCCTTCTTGGACCGCAGGGCAACCTTGAACGGCATTGTTCAGAAGCACGTTGAGCTCGCCGCCAACACCGTTGCTCCTCACACGTCAGTTGGTGACCCGGCGCACTAGGGCGTGAGGATGTCATTGATGGATTCGTATGTATCTTTATCTTTCTGTCAAATCCATGTAGTAGTATATGGTACGTACTACTAGTAATTATCTTACCTTTCGCATCAACTTCATAATTTTCGTACGTACTCCATGCATGAACCGCGCCAGAACTAAACTTCTCATTACTCTAGGGAAAATCATTATTTCTATCTATCGGTCGCGCCACGGAGCACAACCAAATTTTACAAGTTACAAGTTCAAAAGGAAAAGCCTGCCGTGTTCACGTCGCACCCCCATGCGGTTGGTCCAGCACGCTGCTCAAGGGGAAATGTGTGTTGTGTTGCATTTTCACTTACAAGTGGGACCGCAGTTGAGCAATCCGACTATCGGCGGAAAACCCCACCCCGCCCACCGCGCGATGGCTGAGAAAACATGAGGGAGAAGAGATGGTTGTAGCACGGACTCCAAGAAAATTGGTGTCAGATGGGACTCGTGTGGGTGGCATGTACTGTACTGCTAGACGTGAATGCTGGTTATGGCCCATACCACCCCACTATATCGAGCGTATATCGAGGTGTTGGTTACGTAGAACAAATTTCCTGGAGTCCATGCTCAACCCTCCTCTCTCTCTCCCCCTTCTCAGCCAGCCAGCAGATGCGTTGAGCCCATCGTCTGTTTGCTCACATGCGGTCCCACATGTCAGTGAAAACGCAAGAGGACCCACTGAACCTGCACATCTTTCACCTCGATGTGCTTGTGATGAAAAACAAATCCAATAAAGATCTTCAGTGGCTGCTTTTGGAGTTACTCAAGAGTAAGATTCTATTTACAGTTTAACCCAAGATGCACATCACGGGCTTCAACTAGCACTCCATTTTCTTGCATGACACGACATGGATGCTAGATGTCGCACGTGTCGGCAAAAGGAGGAAGAACTCGACCAAATCTTCTCCACATTTGGACCGGAGGAGTAGGAAACCCGGCAAGCCCTGTGCCTACATCATACTACGTACAAGCCCACCTTACGCAGTCATGCTATCACCATATTTCTCGGCCTCCGTGCGACACCTAGCACTAGTTGATCTAACTAGAACTAACTACTATTGTGCTAGCATACTCCAATATTAGGTTGGCTCTATGTGATGTGGCAACTTCATATAACCGGATGCTGGCTATAATACTACGGTACTCACACTCCAAGAAGTCAGTCGAAAATCATTCATAAATTGAGCTTAGACATGCATATGCAAATGTACCATTCATTACATACAACAAGTCATCAACACACAATGACAACGAGGATACATGTTGGATTATAGATTAGTTCCAACGAAACATTCTAGTAAATACTAAAGTTTTCATCACACAACAAATGGCCCCCGTCCCCCACACAAGTGAAGCCACTTCGCCCCCCACAAAGTTGGTCCGCCACACCGCTAGGGAAACGCGTGCTGTCTTGCATCTTCACTTAGGCCAACTCCAGCGTGTGTAGCTCGGGCGCGCGCTCGCCCAGCCCCCTTTCCCTCAACGCCCCTGAGCTACCCAACCACGGCTACATGTTTTGCGCACCCGACGGCCGGATTTGGAGCGGATCCGGTCGGGCTTGAGCTCGCACGGCTGTGGGAGGCCGCGCCCCGCAATGGACTGGCCGGGCACCGGGCCGGAAGGCCCCGGCAAGGCCGCAAGGCCGCATGCAGGTACTAACTCCTCCTCTAGCCGCTCGTATCTACACCGTCGATGGTCCGCCGGTAGATACATGAATGGCGGTCGGCCGAGCTCGGTGCTGGCCCAAAAGCTTGTCGGTGCACCATTGCCACTCGAAGAAGAAAGAAGCACGCAAGATCGAACCTCCGCGGATCAACAATGAATGCATCGAGAAGGCACTAATCCAACTTAGAGGGGCAGTTATGGAAGTTGGATATCTTCTAAAATGTATTATTGTGGTTCTTGTTTTCTTTGGTCTTGCTTTTCTAGTCAAAATTTGGTGATGTATTTCCATGTACCAAAAATTAATGATGAAAAAAAAGATATGTGTTTGCAAAGAAAAATGTACGCGGCCGGGATGCGTCCGCGCGTTGGACACACGGTGTTGGGGAACGTAGTAATTTAAAAAATATTCCTACACACACGCAAGATCATGGTGATGCATAGCAACGAGAGGGGAGAGTGTTGTCCACGTACCCTCGTAGACCGAAAGCGGAAGTGTTATGACAACGCGGTTGATGTAGTCGTACGTCTTCACGATCGACCGATCCTAGTACCGAACGTACGGCACCTCCGCGATCTGCACACGTTCAGCTCGGTGACGTCCCACGAACTCACGATCCAGCAGAGAGTCGAGAGAGTGCTTCGTCAGCACGACGGCGTGATGACAGTGATGATGAAGCTACCGGCGCAGGGCTTTGCCTAAGCACTACGACAATATGACCGAGGTGGATTATGGTGGAGGGGGCACCGCACACGGCTAAGAGATCAATGATCAACTTGTGTGTCTATGGGGTGCCCCCCTCCCCCGTATATAATGGAGTGGAGGAGGGGGAGGGCCAGCCCTCTACTATGGCGCGCCCTGGGGAGTCCTACTCCCACCGGGAGTAGGATTCCCCCCTTCCAAGTAGTAGGAGTAGGAGAGAAGGAAGGGGAAGAGAGAAGAGAAGGAAGGAGGGGGCACCGCCCCTCCCCCTAGTCCAATTCGGACTAGGCCTTGGGGGGCGCACGGCCTGCCCTAGGCAGCTCCTCTCTCTCCCCCACTAAAGCCCAAAAAGGCCCGTATACTCCCCGACAAATTCCCGTAACTCTCCGGTACTCCGATAAATACCCGAACCACTCAGAACCTTTCCGATGTCCAAATATAGCCTTCCAATATATCGATCTTTACGTCTCGAACATTTCGAGACTCCTCGTCATGTCCCTCTCATCCGGGACTTCGAACAACCTTCGGTACATCAAAACACATAAACTCATAATACCGATCGTCACCGAACGTTAAGCGTGCGGACCCTACGGGTTCGAGAACTATGTAGACATGACCGAGACTCATCTCCTGTCAATAACAAACAGCGGAACCTGGATGCTCATGTTGGCTCCTACATATTCTACACAGATCTTTATCGGTCAAACCGCATAACAACATATGTTCTTCCCTTTGTCATCGGTATGTTCCTTGCCCGAGATTCGATCGTCGGTATCTCAATACCTAGTTCAATATCGTTACCGGCAAGTCTCTTTACTCGTTCCGTAATGCATCATCCCGCAACTAACTCATTAGTTACATTGCTTGCAAGGCTTATAGTGATGTGCATTACAGAGAGGGCCCAGAGATACCTCTGTGATACTCGGAGTGACAAATCCTAATATCAATCTATGCCAACCCAACAAACACCTTCGGAGACACCTGTAGAGCATCTTTATAATCACCCAGTTACGTTGTGACGTTTGATATCACACAAGGTGTTCCTCCGGTATTCGGGAGTTGCATAATCTCATAGTCATAGGAACATGTATAAGTCATGAAGAAAGCAGTAGCAACATACTAAACGATCAAGTGCTAAGCTAACGGAATGGGTCAAGTCAATCACATCATTCTCTAATGATGTGATCCCGTTAATCAAATGACAACTCATGTCTATGGCTAGGAAACTTAACCATCTTTGATTCAACGAGCTAGTCAAGTAGAGGCATACTAGTGACACTCTGTTTGTCTATGTATTCACACATGTACTAAGTTTCAAGTTAATACAATTCTAGCATGAATAATAAACACTTATCATGATATAAGGAAATATAAATAACAACTTTATTATTGCCTCTAGGGCATATTTCCTTCAGTCTCCCACTTGCACTAGAGTCAATAATCTAGTTCATATCGCCATGTGATTTAACACCAATAGTTCACATCACCATGTGATTAATATCCATAGTTCACATCGCCATGTGGCCAACACTCAAAGGGTTTACTAGAGTCAGTAATCTAGTTCATCCGCATGTGATTAACACCCAAAGAGTACTAAGGTGTGATCATGTTTGCTTGTGAGAGAAGTTTAGTCAACGGGTCTGCCAAATTCAGATCCGTGTGTATTTTGCAAATTTCTATGTTTACAATGCTCTGCACAGAGCTACTTTAGCTTAATTGCTCCCTCTTTCAATATGTATCAAGATTGAGACTTAGAGTCATTTGGATCAGTGTCAAAACTTGCATCGACATAACCCTTTACGACGAACCTTTTGTCACCTCCATAATCGAGAAACATATCCTTATTCCACTAACGATAATTTTGACCGTTGTTCAGTGATCTACTCCTAGACCACTATTGTATTAACTTGCCAAAATCAGTGTAGGGTATACAATAGATATGGTACACAGCATGGCATACTTTATAGAACCGATGGCTGAGGCATAGGGAATGACTTTCATTCTCTTTCTATCTTCTACCGTGGTCGGGCTTTGAGTCTTACTCAATTTCACACCTTGTAACACAGGCAAGAACTCTTTCTTTGACTGTTCCATTTTGAACTACTTCAGAATCTTGTCAAGGTATGTACTCATCGAAAAAACTTATCAAGCGTCTTGATCTATCTCTATAGATCTTGATGCTCAATATGTAAGAAGCTTCACCGAGGTCTTTCTTTGAAAAACTCCTTTCAAATACTCCTTTATGCTTTCCAGAAAATTCTACATTATTTCTGATCAACAATATGTCATTCACATATATTTATCAGAAATGATGTAGTGCTCCCACTCACTTTCTTGTAAATACAGGCTTCACCGCAAGTCTGTATAAAACTATATGCTTTGATCAACTCATCAAAGCATATATTCCAACTCCGAGATGCTTGCACCAGTCCATAGAGGGATCGCTGGAGCTTGCACATTTTGTTAGCACCTTTAGGATCGACAAAACCTTCTGGTTGCATCATATACAACTCTTCTTTAAGAAATCCATTAAGGAATGTAGTTTTGACATCCATTTGCCAGATTTCATAAAATGTGGCAATTTGCTAACATGATTCAGACAGACTTAAGCATCGCTATGAGTGAGAAAATCTCATCATAGTCAACACCTTGAACTTTGTCAGAACCTTTTTCGACAAGTCTAGCTTTGTAGATAGTAACACTACTATCAGCGTCTGTCTTCCTCTTAAAGATCCATTTATTTTCTATGGCTTGTCGATCATCAGGCAAGTCAACCAAAGTCCACACTTTGTTCTCATACATGGATCCCATCTCAGATTTCATGGCCTCAAGCCATTTCGCGGAATCTGGGCTCATCATCGCTTCCTCATAGTTCGTAGGTTCGTCATGGTCAAGTAACATGTCCTCCATAACAGGATTACCGTACCACTCTGGTGCGGATCTCACTCTGGTTGACCTATGAGGTTCGGTAGTAACTTGATCTGAAGTTACATGATCATCATCATTAGCTTCCTCACTAATTGGTGTAGGAGTCACAGGAACAGATTTCTGTGATGAACTACTTTCCAATAAGGGAGCAGGTACAGTTACCTCATCAAGTTCTACTTTCCTCCCACTCACTTCTTTCGAGAGAAACTCCTTCTCTAGAAATGATCCATTCTTAGCAACGAATGTCTTGCCTTCGGATCTGTGATAGAAGGTGTACCCAACTGTCTCCTTTGGGTATCCTATGAAGTCACTTTTCTCCGATTTGGGTTTGAGCTTATCAGGATGAAACTTTTTCACATAAGCATCACAACCCCAAACTTTAAGAAATGACAACTTTGGTATCTTGCCAAACCACAGTTCATATGGTGTCATCTCAATGGATTTAGATGGTGCCCTATTTAATGTGAATGCAGCTGTCTCTAATGCATAACCCCAAAACGATAGTGGTAAATCGGTAAGAGACATCATAGATTGCACCATATCTAATAAAGTACGGTTACGATGTTCGGACACACCATTACACTGTGGTGTTCCAGGTGGCGTGAGTTGCGAAACTATTCCGCATTGTTTCAAATGAAGACCAAACTCGTAACACAAATGTTCTCCTCCATGATCAGATCGTAGAAACTTTATTTTCTTATTATGATGATTTTCCACTTCACTCTAAAATTATATGAACTTTTCAAATGTTTCAGACTTATGTTTCATCAAGTAGATATACCCATATCTGCCCAAATCATCTGTGAAGGTCAGAAAATAATGATACCCGCCGCGAGCCTCAACACTCATTGGACTGCATACATCAGTATGTATTATTTCCAACAAGTCTGTTGCTCGCTCCATTGTTCCGGAGAACGGAGTCTTAGTCATCTTGCCCATGGGGCATGGTTTGCAAGCATCAACTGATTCATAATCGAGTGATTCCAAAAGCCCATCAGCATGGATTTTCTTCATGCGCTTTACACCAATATGACCTAAACGGCAGTGCCACAAATAAGTTGCACTATCATTATTAACTTTGCATCTTTTGGCTTCAATATTATGAATATGTGTATCACTACGATCGAGATTCAATAAACCATTCACCTTGGGTGTATGACCACAGAAGGTTTTATTCACGTAAACAGAATAACAATTATTCTTTGACTTAAATGAATAACCTTATTGCAATAAACATGATCAAATCATATTCATGCTCAACGCAAACACCAAATAACATTTATTTAGGTTCAACACTAATCCCGAAAGTATAGGGAGTGTGCGATGATGATCATATCAATCTTGGAACCACTTCCAACACACATCGTCACTTCACCCTTAACTAGTCTATGTTCATTCTGCAACTCCCGTTTCGAGTTACTAATCTTAGCAACTGAACTAGTATCAAATACTGAGTGGTTGCTATGAACACTAGTAAAGTACACATCAATAATATGTATATCAAATATACCTTTGTTCACTTTGCCATCCTTCTTATCCGCCAAGTATCTAGGGCAGTTCCACTTCCAGTGACCATTGCCTTTGCAGTAGAAGCACTCAGTTTCAGGCTTGGGTCTAGCTTTGGGCTTCTTCATGGGAGTGGCAACTTGCTTGCCATTCTTCTTGAAGTTCCCTTTCTTTCCCTTGCCCTTTTACTTGAAACTAGTGGTCTTGTCAACCATCAACACTTGATGTTTTCTTGATTTCTACCTTCGCCGATTTCAGCATCACGAAGAGCTCAGGGAATCGTTTTTGTCATCCCTTGCATATTATAGTTCATCACGAAGTTCCAGTAACTTGGTGATAGTGACTAGAGAACTCCGTCAATCACTATCTTATCTGGAAGATTAACTCCCACTTGATTCAAGTGATTGTAGTACTCAGACGTTCTGAGCACATGCTTACTGGTTGAGCTATTCTCCTCCATCTTGTAGGCAAAGTACTTGTCAGAGGTCTCATAACTCTCGACTCGGGCATGTGTCTGAAATACCAATTTCAGCTCTTGGAACATCTTATATGCTCCGTGGCATTCAAAACATTTTTGAAGTCCCGGTTCTAAGCCGTAAAGCATGGTGCACTAAACTATTAAGTAGTCATCATACCGAGCTTTGTCAAACGTTCATAACGTGTGCATCTGCTCCTGTAATAGGTCTGTCACCTAGCGGTGCATCAAGGACATAATTCTTCTGTGCAGCAATGAGGATAATCCTCAGATCACGGACCTAGTCCGCATCATTGCTACTATCATCTTTCAACATAGTTTTTCTCTAGGAACATATCAAAAATAAACGGGGAGCTACATCGTGAGCTATTGATCTACAACATAGTTATGCAAACACTACCAGGACTAAGTTCATGATAAATTAAAGTTCAATTAATCATATTACTTATGAACTCCCACTTAGATAGACATCCCTCTAATCATCTAAGTGATAATGTGATCCATATCAACTAAACCATGTCCGATCATCACGTGAGATGGAGTAGTTTTCAATGGTGAACATCACTATGTTGATCATATCTTCTATATGATTCACGCTCGACCTTTCGGTCTCCAGTGTTCCGAGGCCATATCTGCATATGCTAGGCTCGTCAAGTTTAACCCGAGTATTCTGCGTGTGCAAAACTGGCTTGCACCCGTTGTATGTGAACGTAGAGCTTATCACATCCGATCATCACGTGGTGTCTCAGCACGAAGAACTGTCACAACGGTGCATACTCAGGGAGAATACTTGTACCTTGAAATTTAGTGAGAGATCATCTTATAATGCTACCGTCGAACTAAGCAAAATAAGATGCATAAAGGATAAACATCACATGCAATCAATATAAGTGATATGATATGGCCATCATCATCTTGTGCCTTTGATCTCCATCTCCAAAGCACCGTCATGATCACCATCGTCACCGGCGCGACACCTTGATCTCCATCGTAGCATCGTTGTCGTCTCGCCAACTATTGCTTCTACGACTATCGCTACCGCTTAGTGATAAAGTAAAGCAATTACATGGCGATTGCATTTCATACAATAAAGCGACAACTATAGGGCTCCTGCCAGTTGCCGATAACTCCGTTACAAAACATGATCATCTCATACAATAAAAGTTAGCATCATGTCTTGACCATATCACATCACAACATGCCCTGCAAAAACAAGTTACACGTCCTCTACTTTTTTGTTGCAAGTTTTATGTGGCTGCTACGGGCTGAGCAAGAACCGTTCTTATCTACGCATCAAAACCACAACGATATTTCGTCAAGTATGTGTTGTTTTAACCTTCAGAAGGACCGGGCGTAGCCACACTCAATTCAACTAAAGTTGGAGAAACTGACACCCGCCAGCCACCTATGTGCGAAGCACGTCGATAGAACCAGTCTTGCTTAAGCGTACACGTAATGTCGGTCCGGGCCGCTTCATCCAACAATACCGCCGAATCAAAGTATGACATGTTGGTAAGCAGTATGACTAGTATCGCCCACAACTCACTTGTGTTCTACTCGTGCATATAACATCTACGCATAAACCTGGCTCGGATGCCACTATTGGGGAACGTAGTAATTTCAAAAAAAATCCTACGCACACGCAAGATCATGGTGATGCATAGCAACGAGAGGGGAGAGTGTTGTCCACGTACCCTCGTAGACCGAAAGCGGAAGCATTATGACAACGCGGTTGATGTAGTCGTACGTCTTCACGATCGACCGATCCTATTACCAAACGTACGGCACCTCTGCGATCTGCACACGTTCAACTCGGTGACGTCCCACGAACTCACGGTCCAGCAGAGTGTCGAGAGAGTGCTTCGTCAGCACGACGGCGTGATGACGGTGATGATGAAGCTACCGGCGCAGGGCTTCGCCTAAGCACTACGACAACAATATGACCGAGGTGGATTATGGTGGAGGGGGGCACCGCACACGGCTAAGAGATCAATGCTCAACTTGTGTGTCTATGGGATGCCCCCTCTCCCGTATATAAAGGAGTGGAGGAGGGGGAGGGCCGGCCCTCTACTATGGCGCGCCCTGGGGAGTCCTACTCCCACCAGGAGTAGGATTCCCCCCTTCCAAGTAGTAGGAGTAGGAGAGAAGGAAGGGGAAGAGAGAAGAGAACGAAGAAGGGGGCGCCGCCCCTCCCCCTAGTCCAATTCGGACTAGGCCTTGGGGGGGAGCGGCCTGCCCTAGGCAGCCCCTCTCTCTCTCCCCCCTAAAGCCCAAAAAGGCCCGTATACTCCCCGGCGAATTCCCGTAACTCTTCGGTACTCCGATAAATACCCGAACCACTCAGAACCTTTCCGATGTCTGAATATAGCCTTCCAATATATCAATCTTTACGTCTCGAACATTTCGATTTCGAGACTCCTCGTCATGTCCCTGATCTCATCCGGGACTTCGAACAACCTTCGGTACATCAAAACACATAAACTCATAATACTGATCGTCACCGAACGTTAAACGTGCGGACCCTACGGGTTCGAGAACTATGTAGACATGACTGAGACTCATCTCCGGTCAATAACCAACAGCGGAACCTGGATGCTCATATTGGCTCCTACATATTCTACGAAGATCTTTATCGGTCAAACCGCATAACAACATACGTTGCTCCCTTTGTCATCGGTATGTTACTTGCCCGAGATTCGATCGTCGGTATCTCACTACCTAGTTCAATCTCATTACCGGCAAGTCTCTTTACTCTTTTCGTAATGCATCATCTCGCAACTAACTCATTAGTTACATTGCTTGCAAGGCTTATAGTGATGTGCATTACAGAGAGGGCCCAGAGATACCTCGGCGATACTCGGAGTGACAAATCCTAATCTCGATCTTTGCCAACCCAACAAACACCTTCGGAGACACCTGTAGAGCATCTTTATAATCACCCAGTTACGTTGTGATGTTTCATAGCACAAAAGGTGTTCCTCCGGTATTCGGGAGTTGCATAATCTCATAGTCATAGGAACATGTATAAGTCATGAAGAAAGCAGTAGCAACATACTAAACGATCAAGTGCTAAGCTAACGGAATGGGTCAAGTCAATCACATCATTCTCTAATGATGTGATCCCGTTAATCAAATGACAACTCATGTTTATGGCTAGGAAACTTAACCATCTTTGATTCAACGAGCTAGTCAAGTAGAGGCATACTAGTGACACTCTGTTTGTCTATGTATTCACACATGTACTAAGTTTCCGGTTAATACAATTCTAGCATGAATAATAAACATTTATCATGATATAAGGAAATATAAATAACAACTTTATTATTGCATCTAGGGCATATTTCCTTCACACGGCCACCGCATCCGAGAAATGGCACGGACACGACCCCATTGCCCTCCCAAACGGATAGAATGCAGGCAAAACGGACGTCCATTTGGGGTCATGCGTTGGAGTTGGCCTTACAAGTGGGACCGCAGGAGAGGAAACTGACTATTGGCAAACCCCCACCTCGCCCGTCGCGCGATGGCTGAGTTAGAGAAACGAGGAGGTTGAAGAGATAGGTGTAGCACATACTCCAAGAAATATGGTGTTAGATGGAAGTTGTGTTGGTGGCGTGTGCCGTACTCCTGCACGTGAATGCTTGTTCTGGCCCATACACCCTACTATATATCGAGGATTCGAGGTGCTGGTTACATACAGCCAACACATTAACATATGGCCCACCTCACACTATGGCCAATTTTCCCGGAGTCTGTGCTAGGTTAAAAAGTGTTCTTTGTGAGGGTGGATGGCTGGTCTAAAGTTTAAAACTTGTTGTATTAAAATATATTTTTGCCTTGTCGCAGCACCCACTCTGATAAGCGACTCGAAAGCCATTCATAAATTTAGTAAGTTTATCATAGGCATATCATTTAGCATTACATACAACAGGTCATCAACCCACAACGACAACGAGGGTACATTATAAATACTAAAGTTTTCATCACACAACAAATAACAAGCAATGAAATGAACTTCAGCTCAACCACTCGTCAGCGTTGGAAATGCTTGCTTTGAACCAGAAGTGATTCTCTGGGAAGGGCCAGCTACTGTCAATCTCGAGACCAACGCAGGACTGATCATCGAGGCTGAAGCGGCTTATGTCAGGACGCATATTGTGATAGCCACGGTAGGGAAGCATAGCAATGTCCGAGGTATAGATATTGTTGCTTCTCATAAATGGTAGTAATGTTGTGTCAACAGCAGCTGGATCGCTTTTCACCATCATTGGATAGTTTTGTCCAAGGAAGAGCAAGTTTCCTCCAAGACTATCAATACTGAACCAGGGAGAAGGTGTTGGCGCTAGCACACTAGTATCCATCCCGAATACCCTGCAACAGATGTTGGAATAGGTCTGGAGAGTGCGACCATGCGAGACAACACATACTTCCTTAGTAACATCAGCAGTGCCCTGTATATAGACAAGAAGAGGTGATCCATCGGAATAAGTTGCCAGGCGCCACTGAGTATATGGGTCCTGCTCGTCCTCATGCTCATGATCATCACCATCGTCATCTCCCCCTTGGTTATAAATTTTTTCAAGTATAGGTGGTGGAATGTTCACAGGACCTTGGAAACACAAGAAGGTTAATTAGTAAAGGGAAACTAGCTAACCCGCATGCATGTGGATGAAACAATTATAATTACGGTGGAAGACAAACGTACCGAAAGCATAAGGATTCCATGCAAAAACAGTGCCACGAGTGGTGGCAGCAAACACAAGACCCTCGTATTGAATTGCATCACAGTACTCATCCGTGTACAAAAATTGATTTTTGAGCAATATCCATCGAGGCATGGAAGTAAGGACGGCAACAAGCTTGTCGAAGATAGCAACAACTTCATAGTTCGTGTAATTCCAAGAGCGGTTGAGAACTCGACAAATTGCTATCTTCCATAGACGACAGTCACCATGATCGTATTTGAATGTATGTAGAATACCGATGTGCTCAACCTCTAGGCAGTCTGAGATTTTTGGGAGTGGAACCCGGTGACGAGTGTACACATTCACAAGTTCCCACTCGTAGTTGTACCCAATATAAACAACCCAATCTCCATTTGCGCCTGCCCAAGCCTTACCCTCAAGCGATGGCATCTTAACATCACACGTATCATTATCAAGCGGCATCAACTTGCACAAGGCGAGGCTTCCGTCGTTCGCGCGCCAGTCAGCAGGGTCATGGCGAAGAAGATAGGGGAGATCAAACCGCTCCTGGACCCTTGGGTTCCTTGTAATGATGTTATTAGTTGAGTCGAGAATTGTCTTGAACGAACCTGCCATGCTAGCCGAGGTGATGACGTCGCACTGATCAATGAGTTCCTCCACCACGTCATCTTTCAGATCGGGGCAAGAATAACGGGGTAGTTTCCGGCCTGTTCCCTCCATGGAGAAGATGATCGAACAATGGCAGAAGGAAGGGTGAAGGCAAATGGAGGAGGGAGGAAGAGCGTGCGACAGCAGTTCCAAATCGAGAGGGAAAGGCGAAGAGGTGGTGGACGGCTGCCACGATACACGAAGAGGCTCCCCGGCCTACATAGACGTCCGTTCGAAATTATACAAAAGGACTCACTGTTGTCTCACTAACATGTTGGAACGGGACCACATGTCAATGAAACATGGTGTGTCATTTCTTGTGCAAAATGCGATCTGGCTGCGTTGGCCCGAGGTGCAGCATTAGTTATCAACCTTTATTTTTTTAATGGCGTGCCGTTCAGTTTTGAAGCACGACTAACCGGTACTGTATGTAGAGAAAATATAAACTACTCTACCACTACTCCACCTCTAGTACTAGTATCAAAAAAGATATATAGGCTGGAGCTTCAGCGCTTTCTTGCTAAGGGCTGCCCACTTGCTTCTCACACTATCACCCTCTCTCCAGATCTAAAAAAGACGGCCTCTCTCTCCCTCCTCACCGGTGGTCTCAAATCCACCGGGGAAGAAAAGGACGTGCAGCGTTGACGTACTTGTCATCGGCGAGCGAGGTCACACACTGACGACAAGGCCGTCCTCTCAGACCTAGCGCCCGCGCGGGATGGCCTCCGTCCCCAAGCTCGCTGTCGTAGTGTGTGCGGAGGACGACGACCACAAGCGAAGTCACTTCCCGCCGACCCTCAGGTATGCTACCTCTTTTCGAACCATACCCTTGTTCTATTGCCCCATCTGTCATGTCGCCGCATGTGGATCTTTTTCCACTCCACCATCTTCCCAATTTGCTATCATCTGCTCTTCTGGTCACGCAGACGGAAACCTTAATTTGCACTATTAAAGGAAACCCTACTTCATGCAGACTAATCCATGTCTGGGTTGAATAAGGAAAGGAAGGGAGAAAGTATTGTCCAAGAGGCTAGGCATCGAACCCGCATCTAGGTTGAAAAGGGGGAAATCAGTAGCTAAGGAACGAGTCTCGTGTCTCTTGGTTGAAAAAGGGTAGAAAGGCATGACAACGCAATAGAGAATGACCAGGTCGATCGGTTTGTTCTCCTCACGTAGGAAAAAGGTGGCTAAGGAGAACAAAAATGGGACGAAATCCACATATGCTGCCTGGATATTTGTTGCTCTGGGCAACCATACCTCCCTCACCACTCTATGCATCTGTGGAGGTACATCGTACTGGTGCGCCCACTGTCTGAATGGGCCTCCCATGCTCTTATTGCCACTTTTTTGCTGTTGGTATAACGCCAGTGATAAAGTCAAGCAATGCTACTGCTAAAGTGATGCCCCATTTAACTAATGCCACACTTAGTCTAATGCCACTGATAAATTTAAGCAATGCCATTTAATGTCACTGGATTATTTCAGGGTTAGCTGTTGATGGTGGATGTATTAAAGATTTTTCAGCTAAGGCATTCTAATGTTGTTGCACAGCGAGTATACCAATGATGAAACTTGTTACTGCCTTCAGATTTTTGCACTATTAATGCTTATAGATTACATACCTCACTTTCATGAGATAAGTCAAATTTTTTTGTACAGTGTCACCAAAATGCCAAGGCACTGATGTCGTATTATTTTGGTTAAACTACACAAAAAATTATGAAGACAAGAGGAAAGGTCAAGAGTGGGCACCTCCTCCTCCGGCCGTTCTCTTGATTCGTTCGATCAAGTTTTTATGTTTGATCGATTATCAAGATTGGGATAGCAATTTTTAGGTCCCCTCGAGTTCGAAATGATATTTACCTTGAAGGTACATGGCTTGCAATTTTTTATACTGTCGTTAGTTAATAATGCTAGTTACCTTCAGACTTTTTTTTTTGGTTTAATGCTCTTGCACAGCTAGTATACCAATGCTGAAACTTGTTACCTTTACATTTTGTATTGTTAATGGTTATAGAAATCTTCCAGTGCTTGCTTATGGAAATATGTTCAGTAAAACCAGTGTACTATACCCTATAATAAAAAAACCACTCTACTGTTGCACTAGCCACTGGATTAGTGTATATTTGTACTATTTGAATGGTGTTGCATTAGCGTATGGACATATATAAAGTGTGGCAAGCTTTCCCAGATATGTGCTCAAGAAAACTACTACCTGTTTTTCTAAATACTAGACGTTTGGGTACTTTAAATTGAACTACGAAAACGTCTTATATTAAGGAACAGAGGGTGTAGAGTTCACTCAAATTATCCTGGTAAACCTAGTCACACCTTTGTTAAAATTAATGTTCATTATGTTATCGAAGGAGGTCTGTATGTTTGTCTCTAATGCCTGTCGATTACATACCTGACATCATGATGTAATGTTAAGTCATTTCCTTTTGTACAATGTCACTGAATTGTCAAGGCGGTGATGGCATTTTGTTTTAGTTGAACTGCACAAAATATGCTTAAAAGAAGAGGAAAGGTCGGGGATGGTTCACTTATTCAAAAAAACTATGTATGCCTTCCTAACATCAGCCGATGTTGCCTTATTTATTCCTTCAAATAGGTGGTTAGAAACAGTCTTGCTACCTTTTCCCATTAAGAAATTGGAATTCTTATATTTGTGAGTCTATGCTTCAACTAGTGCTACTTTTATAGTAATCACACTTTCAATATCTATGCAAACAGGGATGCTCAATTTTAGTGGAACTGCACAAAAAGTCCAAATGGTTCAACATTAGGAGGATGTTTTCTTCCAAACCTTTATATCCAATTGGTGGCACTATGAGCTGTTCATTACGAAGGTACATGGTTTGCTACTATCTTGCTACTCTTTTTGTACTGTCATTAGATAGTAATATTAGTGGTTTGCATGTGAATTTATTGGCAGGGTGGACCTACATTGGAGGTGCAGGATGTGATTCAATGATTGGATGCTCAATTTCGGTTGTATCGATTTCACCTCTTCCATCACTGCGAACATGGATATCCTTGGTCTGATGAAGAATAGGCGCTATATTTCTGCTATGAACTAGCAAATCAATTCAGTACAAAATTGTCCAGGGCAAAACATGACATTATCGAATTGTCCGGTGCAAAACATGATAGATGCTAAGCGGAAGAGGCGTGTTTAAACCAAAAATACAAGGTGGGTATATGTTTACTAGCTGGTTGATATTTGTGCAGATAGATGTCTGCCAGAAGAAAAAAAGTGACCGCAATTTTGGTGGAACTGCACAAAAGAATAGTATAGTCACTGCATGTAGTGCCATTTGAAAATAGACACGGAAAGACTGGATAGTCACTTCATGGACTGCACAAAAGTAGTACTGTACTCCCTCCGTAAACTAATATAAGAGCGTTTAGATTACTAAAGTAGTGATCTAAACGCTCTTATATTAGTTTACAGAGGGAGTACTATTTATTGGCCAACACTAGGTGCTTCATTGCTTTGGTCTGATTATACAATGGGCATCATTTTGCCTAACTTGAAGTTTGTATTCCGAAAATAGTCTCGCCGTAATCGAGAGAAGACCAAATCATATTGCAGTGGATGTTCCTCCGTCATGTGTGGTTCATTCTCATAGTTCCAAGTGTTGGTGAAACCACTTACGTTTGCAAGAGGAATTGTAGACTTCACAAACAAATTTGTCTTTCACTCTATATTGAATATTGGCCCAGAGAAGCATCCATGTTAGTAGGAAGAACAGATGTTTTTTTCTAGATCTTTTCTTTTGGAGCTACATATTTGTATATGATATGTGAATCATTGAGATGCATTAACATGTTACTAGTTGGTTGTGAATTTGGGCTACTAATGTGAACATATTACAATACCAGGCATGTGAGTCTCATGTGAACATTTCGAACGGATCGGCTCTTACTACTGTGCATAGCATGATCCTCATTTCTGTGTTCTCAGTGTTTACAAGTTACAAGCAGTTCTTTATTTCTGTTTGCTCAGTGTTTACAAGTTACTTATCGATCACTAGCTAGCCTACTAATACACTCCTGGCAGTTTTAGTTGCGACGCAAGATCCAAAGGTGGCAGTTTTCTAAATAAAAATGCCTATCTCTGAAGAAACTGACAAGCTGTTCTAAAGAAAATGCCATGTGTTTCCCGCAAAAAAAAAGGAAAAAAGAAAATGCCACGCGAATCTGAAGAAACTACCAGCAAAAATGTTCGCAAATGCCTTATCTCCAAGCGAACGTTCATCACCTAATGTGATCCAACACGTACATGATACGTCCATTTTGCATCATGCTTTTATATCGATATTTATTGCATTATGGGCTGTTATCACACATTATGTCACAATACTTATGCCTATTCTCTCTTATTTTACAAGGTTTACATAAGGAGGGAGAATGCCGGTAGTTGGAATTCTGGGCTGGAAAAGGAGCAAATATTAGAGACCTATTCTGCACAACTCCAAAAGTCCTCAAACTCCACGAAAGTTGTTTTTGGAAATAATAAAAATTACTGAGCGGAAGAAATACCAGAGGGGGGCCCACACCCTGGCCACGAGGGTGGGGGGCGTGCCCTACCCCCTAGGCGCGCCCCCTGCCTCGTGGGCCCCCTGTTGGCCCTCCGGTGCCCATCTTCTGCTATATGAAGTCTTTCGTCCGAAGAAAAATAATAAGCAAGCTTTTGGGACGAGACTCCGCCGCCACGAGGCGGGACCTTGGCGGAACCATTCTAGGGCTCCGGCGGAGCTGTTCTGCCGGGGACACTTCCCTCCGGGAGGGGGAAATCATCGCCATCGTCATCACCAACGCTCCTCTCATCGGGAGGGGGCCAATCTCTATCAACATCTTCACCAGCACCATCTCCTCTCAAACCCTAGTTCACCTCTTGTATCCAATTCTTGTCTCTAAGTCTGGGATTGGTACTTGTAAGTTGCTAGTAGTGTTGATTACTCCTTGTACTTGATGCTAGTTAGTTTATTTGGTGGAAGATCATATGTTCAGATCCTTTATGCATATTAATACTCCTCTGATGATGAACATGAATATGCTTTGTGAGTAGTTATGTTTGTTCCTGAGGGCATGGGAGAAGTCTTGCTATTAGTAGTCATGTGAATTTGGTATTCGTTCGATATTTTGATGAGATGTATGTTGTCTATCCTCTAGTGGTGTTATGTGAACGTCGACTACATGACACTTCACCATTGTTTGGGCCTAGAGGAAGGCATTGGGAAGTAATAAGTAGATGATGGGTTGCTAGAGTGACAGAAGCTTAAACCCTAGTTTATGCGTTGCTTCGTAAGGGGCTGATTTGGATCCATATGTTTCATGCTATGGTCAGGTTTATCTTAATACTTCTTTTGTAGTTGCGGATGCTTGCAATAGGGGTTAATCATAAGTGGGATGCTTTTCCAAGTAAGGATAGCACCCAAGCACCGGTCCACCCACATATCAAATTATCAAAGTACCGAACGCGAATCATATGAACGTGATGAAAACTAGCTAGACGATAATTCCCATGTGTCCTCGGGAGCGCTTTTCATTATATAAGAGTTTGTCCAGGCTTGTTCTTTGCTACAAAAAGGATTGGGCCGCCTTGATGCACTTTATTTACTTTTGTTACTTGTGGCTCGTTACAAATTATCTTATCACAAAACTATCTGTTACCTATAATTTCAGTGCTTGCAGAGAATACCTTGCTGAAAACCGCTTATCATTTCCTTCTGCTCCTCGTTGGGTTTGACACTCTTACTTATCGAAAGGACTACGATAGATCCCCTATACTTGTGGGTCATCAAGACTCTTTTCTGGCGCCGTTGCCGGGGAGTGAAACGCCTTTAGTAGGTGGAATTTGGTAAGGAGAAATTTATATAGTGTGTTGAAATTTACTGTCACTTGTTACTATGGAAAGTAATCCTCTGAGGGGCTTGTTCGGGGTATCTTCACCCCGACCAGTAGAGCAAAGTGTTGCTCCTCAACCTACTGAACCTACTGAAAATGAAAATGTCTACTTTGAAATTCCTTCGGGTATGGTAGAAAAACTGCTAGCTAATCCTTTTACAGGAGATGGAACATTACATCCTGATGAACACCTAATATATGTGGATGAAGTTTGTGGATTATTTAAGCTTGCAGGTATGCCCGATGATGTTATCAAGAAGAAGGTCTTCCCTTTATCTTTGAAGGGATATGCATTGACATGGTATAGGCTATGTGATGATATGGGATCATGGAACTACAAACGATTGAAATTGGAATTTCATCAGAAGTTTTATCCTATGCATCTTGTTCATCGTGATCGCAATTATATATATAATTTTTGTCCTCGCGAAGGAGAAAGCATGGCTCAAGCTTGGGGGAGGCTTAAATCAATGTTATATTCATGCCCCAATCATGAGCTCTCAAGAGAAATGATTATTCAAAAAATTTATGCTCGGCTTTCTGATAACAATCGCACCATGCTCGATACTTCTTGTGCTGGCTCTTTTATGATGAAGACTATTGAATTCAAATGGGATTTATTGGAAAGAATTAAACGCAACTCTGAAGATTGGGACCTCAACGAAGGTAAGGAGTCACGCATGACACCTAAGTTTGATTGTGTTAAATCTTTTATGGATACCGATGTTTTCCGTAAATTTAGCACTAAATATGGACTTGACTCTGAGATAGTAGCTTCTTTTTGTGAATATTTTGCTGCTCATGTTGATCTCTCTAAGGAGAAGTGGTTTAAATATCATCCTCCCATAGAAGTAAAAGTAGTTGAACCTATTAAAGTTGAGGAAAAGACTATCACTTATAATGATCCTATTGTTCCTACTGCTTATGTTGAGAAACCACCTTTCCTTGTTAGAATAAAGGATCATGCCAAAGCTTCAACTGTGGTTCGTAAAAGCAATATTAGAACTTATACACCTCCTGAGCAAGTTAAAGTTGAACCTAATATTGCTATTGTTAAAGATCTCTTGGCTGATAATATTGATGGGCATGTTATTTATTTCTGTAATGAAACTGCTAGAATTGCTACACCTTGTGCTAAAGATAAACATAGACCTGTGGTGGGCATGCCTGTTATTTCTGTGAAAATAGGAGATCATTGTTATCATGGCTTATGTGATATGGTTGCTAGTGCTAGTGCAATACCTCTTGACTTATACAAAGAAATTATGCATGATATTGCACCTGCTGAGTTAGAAGATATTGATGTCACTATTAAGCTTGCTAATAGAGATACTATATCACCAATTGGAATTGTTAGAGATGTCGAAGTCTTGTGTGGGAAAACTAAATATCCTGCTGATTTTCTCGTTCTTGGTTCCCCACAGGATAGCTTTTGTCCCATTATATTTGGTAGACCCTTCTTAAACACTGTTAATGCTAGGATAGACTGCGAAAAGGATGTTGTTACTATTGGTTTAGGTGATATGTCTCATGAGTTCAACTTTTCTAAATTTCGTAGACAACATCGTGTAGAGGAATTGCCTAGTAAAGATGAAATTATTGGTCTTGCTTCTATTGCCGTACCTCCTAGTGATCGTTTAGAACAATATTTGCTAGACCATGAAAATGATATGTTTATGAATGAAAGAAGGGAAATAGATGAAGTGTTCTTTCAACAGGGACCTATTCTGAAACACAACTTGCCTGTTGAAATCCAAGGGGATCCTCCTCCACCCAAGGGTGATCCCGTGTTTGAGCTTAAACCATTACCTGATACTCTTAAATATGCTTATCTTGATGAAAAGAAGGTATATCATGTTATTATTAGTGCTAATCTTTCAGAGAAGGAGGAAGAAAAATTATTGAAAACTCTGAAGAAGCACTGTGCTGCTATTGGATATACTCTTGATGATCTTAAGGGCATTAGTCCCACTCTATGTCAACACAAAATAAATTTGGAGAAAGATGCCAAACCAGTTATTGATCATCAACGACGGCTGAATCCTAAAATGAAAGAAGTGGTAAGAAAAGAAATACTAAAGCTCCTTGAGGCAGGTACAATTTATCCCGTGGCTGATAGTCAGTGGGTAAGTCCTGTCCATTGTGTCCCTAAGAAGGGAGGTATTACTGTCGTTCCTAATGATAAAGATGAATTGATTCCTCAAAGAATTATTACAAGTTATAGGATGGTAATTGATTTCCGCAAATTAAATAAAGCTACTAAAAAAGATCATTACCCCTTACCTTTTATTGATCAAATGCTAGAAATATTATCCAAACATACACATTTTTGCTTTCTAGATGGTTATTCCGGTTTCTCTCAAATACCTGTGTCAGCTGATGATCAAGCTAAGACCACTTTTACTTGCCCTTTCGGTACTTTTTCTTAGAGACGTATGCCTTTTGGTTTATGTAATGCACCTGCTACCTTTCAAAGATGCATGATGGCTATATTCTCTGATTTTTGTGAAAAGATTTGCGAGGTTTTCATGGACGACTTCTCCCTCTATGGATCCTCTTTTGATGATTGCTTAAGCAACCTTGATCGAGTTTTGCAGAGATGTGAAGAAACTAATCTTGTCTTGAACTGGGAAAAGTGCCACTTTATGGTTAATGAAGGCATTGTCTTGGGGCATAAAATTTCTGAAAGAGGTATTGAAGTTGATAAAGCTAAAGTTGATGCTATTGAAAAGATGTCGTGTCCCAAGGACATCAAAGGTATAAGAAGTTTCCTTGGTCATGCCGGATTTTATAGGAGGTTCATTAAGGACTTCTCAAAAATTTCTCGACCTCTGACTAAATTATTACAAAAATATATACCATTTGTCTTCGATGATGATTGTGTAGAAGCATTCGAAATACTTAAGAAAGCATTGATTTCTGCACCTATTGTTCAGCCACCTGATTGGAATTTACCCTTTGAAATTATGTGTGATGCTAGTGATTATGCTGTAGGTGCTGTTCTAGGGCAAAGAGTTGATAAGAAATTAAATGTTATCCAATATGCTAGTAAAACTCTAGACAATGCTCAGAGAAATTATGGTACTACTGAAAAAGAATTCTTAGCAGTTGTATTTGCTTGTGATAAGTTCAGACCTTATATTGTTGATTCTAAAGTAACTATTCACACGAATCACGCTGCTATTAAATACCTTATGGAAAAGAAAGATGCTAAACCTAGACTTATTAGATGGGTTCTCTTGTTACAAGAATTTGATTTGCATATTATTGATAGAAAGGGAGCTGAGAACCCCGTTGCAGACAACTTGTCTAGGTTAGAGAATGTTCTTGATGACCCACTACCTATTTATGATAGCTTTCCTGATGAACAATTAAATGTCATAAATGCTTCTCGTACTACTCCATGGTATGCTGATTATGCTAATTACATTGTTGCTAAATTTATACCACCTAGTTTCACATACCAGCAAATGAAAAAGTTTTTCTATGATTTAAGACATTACTTTTGGGATGACCCACATCTTTATAAAGAAGGAGTAGATGGTGTTATTAGACGTTGTGTACCTGAGCATGAACAGGAACAGATCCTACGCAAGTGTCACTCCGAGGCTTATGGAGGACACCACGCTGGAGATAGAACTGCACATAAGGTATTGCAATCCAGTTTTTATTGGCCTACTCTCTTCAAGGATGCCCGTAAGTTTGTCCTATCCTGTGATGAATGTCAAAGAATTGGTAATATTAGTAGACGTCAAGAAATGCCTATGAATTATTCACTTGTTATTGAACCATTTGATGTTTGGGGCTTTGATTATATGGGACCGTTTCCTGCCTCTAATGGATATACACATATTTTAGTTGCTGTTGATTACGTTACTAAGTGGGTAGAAGCTATTCCAACTAGTAGTGTTGATCATAACACTTCTATTAAGATGCTTAAAGAAGTTATTTTTCCGAGGTTTGGAGTCCCTAGATATTTAATGACTGATGGTGGTTCACATTTCATTCATGGTGCTTTTCGTAAAATGCTTGCCAAGTATGATGTTAATCATAGAATTGCATCCCCATATCACCCACATTTTACTGGTCAAGTAGAATTGAGTAATAGAGAGATCAAATTAATTCTGCAAAAGACAGTTAATAGATCTAGAAAGAATTGGTCCAAGAAACTTGATGATGCATTATGGGCCTATAGAACTACATATAAAAATCCTGGGTATGTCTCCGTATAAAATGTTTATGGAAAAGCATGTCACTTGCCTCTCGAACTAGAACATAAGGCTTATTGGGCTATTAAAGAGCTCAATTATGATTTCAAACTTGCCGGTGAAAAGAGGTTATTTGACATTAGTTCACTTGATGAATGGAGAACCCAAGCCTATGAAAATACCAAGTTGTTTAAAGAAAAAGTTAAAAGATGGCATGACAAAAGGATACAAAAGCATGAGTTTAATGTAGGTGATTATGTATTGCTATACAACTCTTGTTTAAGATTTTTTGCAGGAAAACTTCTCTCTAAATGGGAAGGTCCTTACGTTATCGAAGAGGTTTATCGTTCCTGTGCCATAAAAATCAACAACTTTGAAGGCACAAACCCGAAGGTGGTGAACGGTCAAAGAATTAAACATTATATCTCAGGTAATCCTATAAATGTTGAAACCAATGTTATTGAAACCGTAACCCCGGAGGAATACATAAGGGACACTTTCCGGAACGTTTCAGACTCTGAAAAGGAATAGGTATGTGGTACGATAAGTAAACCGACTCCAAAACAGTTCTAATGGCAATTTTTCTCCGTTTTGGAATATTTAGAAAAATAGAAAAATAAGAAGCAGTCCGGGAAGGACACAAGGCCTCCACGAGGGTGGAGGGCGCGCCCCCCTGCCTTGTGGGCACCTCGTGCGCTCTCCGGACTCCGTTCTCTTGCACAATATGTATTTTGGTCGGTAAAAATTCATTATATAATCTCCCGAAGGTTTTGACTTCTGTATCATGCAATTATCCTCTGTTTTCATTTCGAGCTGTTTTTCTGACAGATCTAGATCATCATGACGTCTCCAAGCACCCCCAAGGACAAGTTCTTCGAGAAGGTCATCAACCCTTACCTCGCGGAGGTGTTGCGACACCCTCAAACCATTGAGATGCGTGATGGGTTGCTGCACATCCGCGATGTTGAGGGACCGAAGGGGACCGGAAGCGTGGAGACGAGGCTCGAAGCAATGGAGCAACAAGTTTTCAAGTGCCAGGGGATGGTGGAACGTGGACTCAACTCCAACCACATGATGATCCCGGAGTTCACCAACAACCACAAGCTGGATGCCAAGAACATTGGGGAGACCATCTTCAAGCTTCACGAGAAGATCGAGCACCTCCAAGCCCGAATCTATGACCTGCAAAATAAAAACTGTGAGTATGAATATAGATTCAAGAGGATGAGTTTGGCTGCAGATTTGAGGATCCCGGAGACTCGATCATCCTTCTATGATGGTGAGCCTATGCCTTGGAAGATGGACGACAAGCCCACATCATCAACAACTCCACCACCTTCCTCACCAACAAAGGGGATATAATCACATGGGTATGGGCACTCCCCTTGGCAACTTCCAAGCTTGGGGGAGGTGCCCCGTTATCGTATCACCACCACATCTCCTATCTTTACCCTTTTTCTTAGTATGATCCTTTTTAGTATTTTGATTTAGTAGAATAAAGTTTTAGTATGATTTAGTTTTGAAGTTTTGCTTATGATCCCTTTATGTAATCGAGTCCGTGAGCTATATAATAAAGATTAGTGTTGAGTCAAGGGCTTGGTTATTTTGCTATGATCTTGAGTGAATAAAAGAAAAAAGAAAAGAATACAAAGAAACAAAGAGATCATATTGATCTTATGGGGAGTAATGACTTCACATAGAAAGAGTATGATGATTAAAAATTGTTGAGAGTTGACAAACATAGCTTTGGTCATCGTTGCAATTAATAGGAAGTAATAAAGAAAGAGAGGTTTCACATATAAATATACTATCTTGGACATCTTTTATGATTGGGAGCACTCATTAAAATATGACATGCTAAAGAGTTGATGTTGGACAAGGAAGACAACGTAATGGGTTATGTTTTCTTATATCTGAGATAAAGTATATTGTCATGGATCATCTAACATGTTGAGCTTGCCTTCCCCCCTCATGCTAGCCAAATTCTTTGCACCAAGTAGAGATACTACTTGTGCTTCCAAACACCCTTAAACCCAGTTTTGCCATGAGAGTCCACCATATCTACCTATGGATTGAGTAAGATCCTTCAAGTAAGTTGTCATCGGTGCAGGCAATAAAAATTACTCTCTAAATATGTATGATTGATTGGTGTGGAGGAAATAAGCTTTATACGATCTTGTGATGTGGAAGAAATAAAAGCGACGGACAGCATAATAAAGGTCTATATCACAAGTGGCAATACAAAGTGACGTTCTTTCGCATTAAGATTTTGTCCATCCAACCCCGAAAGCGCACGGTAACCTCTGCTTCCCTCTGCGAAGGGCATATCCTTTATTATTATCTTCTACCTTATGCAAGAGTCATGGTGATCTTCACCTTTCCTTTTACATTTTATCCTTTGGCAAGCACAGTGTGTTGGAAAGATCCTGATATATATATCTAATTGGATGTAAGTTAGCATGAACTATTATTGTTGACATTACCCTTGAGGTAAAAGGTTGGGAGGTGAAACTATAAGCCCCTATCTTTCTCTGTGTCCGATTAAAACTCCGTAACCACAAGTATTGTGTGAGTGTTAGCAATTGTGAAAGACTAAATGATAGGTGAGTATGTGGACTTGCTAAAAAGCTCTGACGTAGACTCTTTCTGATGTTATGATAAATTGCAATTGCCTCAATGACGTAGATTATAGTTTGTTAGTTCTCAATGAAGTTTCTGATTCATACTTTGCATTGTGAATAGATTATTACTTGAGCATAAGAAATCATATGAGAATATCCATATATGTTGCTGTTATAAGATTAACCATGATGCCCTCATGTCCGTATTTTATTTTATCAACACCTCTACCTCTAAACATGTGGACATATTTATCGTTATCGGCTTCCGCTTGAGGACAAGCGAGGTCTAAGCTTGGGGGGGTTGATACGTCCATTTTGCATCATGCTTTTATATCGATATTTATTGCATTATGGGCTGTTATCACACATTATGTCACAATACTTATGCTTATTCTCTCTTATTTTACAAGGTTTACGTAAGGAGGGAGAATGCCGGCAGCTAGAATTCTGGGCTGGAAAAGGAGCAAATATTAGAGACATATTCTGCACAACTCCAAAGTCCTGAAACTCCACGGAAGTTGTTTTTGGAAATAATAAAAAATATTGAGTGGAAGAAATACCAGAGGGGGCCCACACCCTGGCCACGAGGGTGGGGCGCGCCCTACCCCCTGGGCGCGCCCCTGCCTCGTGGGCCCCCTGTTGGCCCTCCGGTGCCCATCTTCTGCTATATGAAATCTTTCGTCCAAAGAAAAATAATAAGCAAGCTTTCGGAACGAGACTCCGCCGCCACGAGGCGGAACCGTGGCGGAACCAATCTAGGGCTCCGGCGGAGCTGTTCTGCCGGGGACACTTCCCCCTGGGAGGGGGAAATCATCGCCATCGTCATCACCAATGCTCCACTCATCAGGAGGGGGCCAATATCCATCAACATCTTCACCAGCACCATCTCCTCTCAAACCCTAGTTCCTCTCTTGTATCCAATTCTTGTCTCTAAGTCTGGGATTGGTACTTGTAGGTTGCTAGTAGTGTTGATTACTCCTTGTAGTTGATGCTAGTTGGTTTATTTGGTGGAAGATCATATGTTCAGATCCTTTATGCATATTAATACTCCTCTGATGATGAACATGAATATGCTTTGTGAGTAGTTACGTTTGTTCCTGAGGACATGGGAGAAGTCTTGCTATTAGTAGTCATGTGAATTTGGTATTCGTTCGATATTTTGATGAGATGTATGTTGTCTATCCTCTAGTGCTGTTATGTGAACGTCGACTACATGACACTTCACCATTGTTTGGGCCTAGAGGAAGGCATTGGGAAGTAATAAGTAGATGATGGGTTGCTAGAGTGACAGAATCTTAAACCCTAGTTTATGCGTTGCTTCGTAAGGGGTTGATTTGGATCCATATGTTTCATGCTATGGTTAGGTTTACCTTAATACTTCTTTTGTAGTTGCGGATGCTTGCAATAGGGGTTAATCATAAGTGGGATGCTTGTCCAAGTAAGGACACCACCCAAGCACCGGTCCACACGCATATCAAATTATCAAAGTACCGAACGCGAATCATATGAACGTGATGAAAACTAGCCTGGCGATAATTCCCATGTGTCCTCGGGAGCGCTTTTCATTATATAAGAGTTTGTCCAGGCTTGTCCTTTGCTACAAAAAGGATTGGGCCACCTTGCTGCACTTTATTTACTTTTGTTACTTGTTGCTCGTTACAAATTATCTTATCACAAAACTATCTGTTACCTATAATTTCAGTGCTTGCAGAGAATACCTTGTTGAAAACCGCTTACCATTTCCTTCTGCTCCTCGTTGGGTTCGACACTCTTACTTATCGAAAGGACTACTATAGATCCCCTATACTTGTGGGTCATCAGTACACTATCTGACCTACTCGATCTTACACGTACACTATCGGACCTACACGAATAAATAGCGGGTCACGCACGTACTACCTCCTTTCCGGTTTGCAGGGCTTAATTCAAAAATCTCACCAACCAAGGTAGATGATGAGTGGTGGAATCATTTTTGACAAGGAGGGAGTACCTCATCTGGATGACTAGAGTGCACTCGTTTGGCCATCATGCCGATGTGCGACCCAGCACAGACGGGACGCGGCACTGACGGGACGGGACGGCACATCAGTTTTTTCCAGTTTTCCACGGTAAGCTGGTGCGCTAATCCATGCCTGGTTATGCATTGAACTCCGATGACCATCGCGTTTCCCGCGACACGCTGCTTCAACTACCTTCCACCTATAATTACTGGTTCCCGGCGTTCTCCGGTAGCACCGTCACCCAACTCGCCCTATCGGCTCCCCACACAACCCCCACCGGCCTGACGTTGCTCGCCACTTGCCCTTGCTCTCACCACGTCCGTCATTCCCCCGACCGTCCACAATAGGAGACGCCAGAGGCGCTCACCGCCGGAGCTAGTGTTCGGTTATTCACCGGAAGGAAGACGGAGGGAGGAGGCATTCTATTGATCTTTAGATGGTAATGCGGAGTACGAGGAGTTGTTGGAGCGCGACCACCTGGTGGAGGAGCAGCGTATCACCGATTTGCGCCGCCAGCGGGGCATGGAGCAGCAGCGCACCGCTGCTTTGAGTCGCGAGCAGAGCGCCCGCGACTGGGCCGACTACGTGGAGGCCGGCGCCCGGCAAATAGCCCTAGAGGCTGTCGGACAAGTCCGAGGCGAGGAGGAGGACGTCGGTGCCGGCATTTAGTGTGTACCGCAGATGGCGGCCGACATCGTCTAGTTAGCTAGGAGTTAACTTGGCTATGATGGTTGTCAACGTGGAAGTTCAGTACTCTATATCTGGTCAGACCTGTTACTTTGCTCTGTATATTTAACTTTCCGTGTGAACATATGGAATGGGTTGTTATTTTTTTAAATGGGTTGTATTTGTCCGCCACGGGTTTAGAGGCTGACTTCTGGGCCTACTAGGTTGACGCGTACACAATCAGGAGATGATTGTACATGGAGAGGATGACAGCAGGGACCCACCAGGGTCATGGCAGTACGTAAGCAAGTGCTTCCTTATTTCAAGCCAGAAAAATGGATCCTCCTAATGGATTTCTGACATCTGGGTCCCATGCCATTGTCAACGTAGTCAATAAACGAGAGAATTGCAAAACAAGCGGCTGACATGAGGGACCCAGTAGCTTGCCAAGTTTTTTTAGGGAAGTAGCTTGCCCAGTTATCTTTGTTTTGTGACGGAAGCAGGGTGTCAACTAGGCTGTGCGGGGCACTCTGGCCTGCCTAGCCAACCTTTTCTTTTATGTTTACCACAAGACCAGCCCAGTAGTTTTTTTTCTTTCTGAAAATGGCTAGCCCAGTTTTTTTTGTTCTTTTGCAGAATACCCAACTGAGGCCTACTTGCTTTGTCAGCCCTGCTATGCTGCAAATCTTTCAAGACGAGAAAATGGGCTATCAGTAATGAGAAATTGGTTGTACATTTTTAAAACAAATCAAACCGGCAATTAGTTTCAAATTTCTTTTTTTTCATTTCGAGATTTTAAATTCCATTGATTTTTATGCGTGGACAATTATTTGGATTTTATATTGATATGAATTTATTTTCCAAATTAGTTTGAATGTGACTCGAAATGTCGGGATTAAAAACTGTTGACCCCATCGAAATATGCAAAATTTCATATAATTTTTAACCGTGGCCACAATATTGACTGTAATGCTAACAAAAAGAAGATGGGCTCCAAAAAAATCCTTAAGAATTAGCGAATGGGCTGTAAATTATTGGAAATAATGGCAGATGGCTTGTATGTTGTTTTCCACACATTCGCGGCTGACTTGTGTGCCTACTATAGGTTGACGCGTACGCTTTCCTAAAAAAAAGGTTGACGCACACGCAATGCCGTGTCAACTTAGTCAACACACGAGAGGAGTGACTGTTGGATGTCCATCCAACGGTCGTCGTGCTTCTTCAATCTCTGCTCTTCTTGCTCCAGCCGCTCAAACAAGCGCCGATGGGACTGCCTACTCCCTCCTCCCACGGCCGGCTGCGCTGCCGGGTGGGCCTACCGCCCCACCGTACTCCCATCGCTGGCCTAGCCATCCCTCTACTCACCCACACCTGTTGTTATTCTCCGGCGACGACAGACGAACCAGTAAACCCTCGTACTCCCCTCCGCGTGGGAAACAACTGCCGAGTCTTCCCTGGCTTCGTGTCATTCCCTCCTTGGTGCTCTCGGCACGGCGTGGTCAACGTGGTCAACAAACGACATCCATCAGAAGTGGACTGTACGTGGAGAGGCTGACAGCTGGGTCCACGGCCGCACGCAAGGAAATGCATCCTTATTAGTGCAAAATAATGATTCCTCCACCTGACAGCTGGGATCCACCGGAAGGGCCTCTGTATTTCGCGAAAAAAATGTTCCCCCTGCTGACAGGTCGGACCCACCAGCTATATCTTCGCACGCAAGGAAGTGCCTCCTTATTACGCACAAAAAAATGAATACTCCCCCTGCTAGCTGGGACCCACCATAGTGGGAGGCTGACTTGTGGGCCTACTAAGTAGACGGCGACGGAGGGCTCTGTCAACTTAGTCAATATGAACGATTCTAGCTCCAGTGACCGTACGATGTCCATCCAACAGCCATAGTGCTTCTTCAACCTCTGGTCTTCTTGCTCCAGCCACCCAAACCAGCGCCGGTCGTGCCGCGTGCTCCTGCCTCCCGTGGCCGGCTATGATGTCGCGGAGGCCTCACCGCCCCCTACTACTCCCACCGCTGGCCAAGCCATCCCTCTACTCACCCACACCCCCTATTATTCTGCGGCGACGGCAGCCTCACACCGCAGCCGAACCAGTGAACCCTCGTACTCCTCTCCGCGTGGGCATCCACTGCCGCGTCTTCCCCGGCTCCACGTCTTCCCCTTCCTAGGCCTTGCCTTCGTCCACCGCCCTGGTGCTCTCGACGCGGCGTGGTTAAGGAACGACTTCCATCAGAAGAGTACAGTACGTAGAGAGGCTGACAGCTGGGTCCACGGCCGCCGCACGGAAGTGCCTCCTTATTACACGGAAAATAATGATTCCTCCTCCTGACAGCAGGGATGCACCGGACGGGCCACCGTATTTCGTGAAAAAAAAACATTTCCCCCTAACTGCTGGGCCCCACCAGCTACATCTTCGCATGCAAGGAAGTGCGTCCATATTACGGGCAAAAAAATGATTCGCCCCCTGACTGTTGGGACCCACCAGCAACATCTTCGCACACAAGGAAGCGCCTCCTTATCCTCCCTGACAGTAGGGACCCACCTGGTCAAAGCGTACGTAGAGTTTTCATTCTGGTCGCGAACGTGTATGTACATACTGGTCGATCGGTCTGTCTACAGGCTGCAGCAATGAACCATGGCCGAGTAAGGAAGGGCACGTGTCGTAGTAGAGGCGCGGACGTAGCATGTACACGTGCGTATAACCAGGGTGCAAGAAAGTAAAGACGGCCATGTACGTACATACGGGCGGGGTCTCGAATGCCTACTCGCGCATACGTACGGCCAGGGCTCGTGTACATGGTTGGGTCGGAACGGAGAAACCGCGTCTTCGTGTTCATCGGGAGTCAACCGGCTTGGACAGAACAGCCGATCGAAACGAGGCCTGGCGTACCACAGAACGGAGGAAACGGGCTTCTGTTCGACCTACCACGGTCGAAATGTGATCCTGTTCATCAGGAGGGGTTTGGCGTACCGCAAAATGGAGGAAACAGACTTCTCTTGGACCTGCTACGGTCGTAACGGGGTCCTGTTGATCGGGAAGGGTGTGGCGTACCGCAAAACAGAGGAAACGGACTTGTGTTGGAGCGCTACAGTCGAAACGGGGGTCCTGTTGATCGGGAGGGGTGTGGCGTACCGCAAAACGGGACTGCACGGGCTACTGTTCATCTCCACAGTCGACCTCCTTCAGCCTCCACGGACTACTATTCATCCACCGTCGACCTCCTCCAGCCTCCACCTGCGAATGTTCATCCACGGGCTGCTGTTCATCTAGCCTCCACCGCTCCTCCACCAGCTATTGTTCAACCAGCCCTCTCCACGGGGTCCTGTTCAACCACCTCTCCACGGGATACTATTCATCCCTCCACCGGCTACTGTTCAACCTGCCCTCCACGAGGTCCTGTTCATCCAGCCCTCCACGGGGTCCTGTTCATCCACCCCCAACCGGCTCGATTGGGGTCCTGTTCATCCAGCGGCAATGGCCTCTAGTGCCACGGGGTCCTGTTCATCCAACCCCCCACCGGGAACTGTTCATCCAACCCCCCCCCCCCCAACAACGCTCACTGTTCATCAAGAGGTAGCATCGATCTGCTTCAGTTAGCAGCAGTAGCGGAGGAATCACTCGGGTTCAGTTAACAGCAAGGGGTCAATCGGGGTTCAGTAACGTAGCTAGTGCAATCGCTCGGGTTCAGTTAGAGCCCAACGCCTCGCTCGGGTTCAGTTAGAGCGCAACGCCTCGCACACACGCGCGTACGTGTACGAGAGAAATGCGCAAACCTCCGTGCATCGCTCGGCCTTGACCACCCACCGTAACCGGGAACTCCCCGATATTTTCCTCGCCCTCGCTTCTACCATTTTTTTTCTTCATGGACGGCCCAAAGAATGTCATGCAGCTGCGTTTCCGACCCACCCAGGACGAAAAGCCCATTTTCTGTCATGATTTTTTGTCATAGAAGTAGGAGCCCACCACATCTATGACGATACCGGGTTTTGTCACAATTATCGTCATAGAAGTGTCATAAGCATGACAGGAAAAAAATTCGTTCGGCCCAAAATCTCACGGATGTGTCTTTTTTGTAGTGTTTATGCATACTGGGAGTGGACGTGATCCCCAGTTCATGAGCCAGAGCCATCACCTGATTCAGTGGGGTCCACAGGAGCTCGCTAACCAATGGAACCCCCAGGATCTTCCTCCCTACACCGGAGAGGGCTACTTTGATCCATGGGATTAGACCAACTTAGGCCAAAAGCCTAAGCTTGGGGGAGTATGTATTTCTCACCGACATTAAATTCATGTTCACACACTCATTCCGGTTGTCGGTGTTCATACTTTTTCATTGTATTATCCATGTTAGTTTATTTCTTTTTCTCGCCTTCTTCTTGTGTGTTTGAAAAACTTTGAGAAAACAGAAAAAAAATAGTTGTAGTTTAGTTTACTTTCCATGCTTAGTAGTAGTATTAAAATAAAACCAAAAAAGATTTCTCGTTCTTCTTTTGCTTGTTGCGAGCTTTACCGTGTAAATAGTTTTTCTCGTTCTTGTTTTACTTCCTTCAGAAAAACAAAAATCAGTGTGTTTCTTTGAATTTCTTTTCTTTGGGGGTCGAGAGGAGAAGACCACGATGAAAATGTTTAGTGGCTCTCATATGCATTATTGTTGATCTAACAAAAAGCCCATATTACCTTGTCTTCTCCTTTGAATAAATGTTTGCAGATTCCAGCTTAGTCCAATGCATGTGCACTATTATTATTATCCACACCGTTTGGTCGTGCAAGTGAAAGGCAATAATGACGATATATGATGAAATGATTGAGATGAGGAAAAGCTGGTATGAACTCGACCTATCTTGTTTTTGTAACTATGATTAGTTCATCGTTCTTGATTCGGCTCATTATGAATGAAACATGTTTGTAATGACAATTAGAGATTATAGCTACTCATGCCATGCTTAATTAGCTAGGAGCTTATAATGGTTTATCTTGCGTGCCAACATGCTTTTAAAATGGTTGTGATGTAGTATGATAGGATGGTATCCTCCTTTGAATGATTCAAGTGGCTTGACTTGGGACATGTTCACGCATGCAGTTGAAACAAAATCAACATAGCCTCCATGATATTTATGTTCATGGTGATTTATATCCTACTCATGCTTGCACTCAATGTTGGTTAATCTCAATGCATGTTTATGACTGTTGTCGTTCTCTAGTTGGTCGCTCCCCGGTCTTTTTCTAGCCTTCACTTGTACTAAGCGGGAATACTGCTTGTGCATCCACTTCCATAAACACAAAGTTGTTCCATACGAGTCCACCATACCTACCTATATGCGGTATTTACCTGCCGTTCCAAGTAAATTTGCATGTGCCAAACTCTAAACCTTCGAATGATAATCTGTTTTGTATGCCCGAATCGCTCATGTGGCGACTGGGGCTGTCAGTATCTTCCATGCTAGGTGGGTTATTCTCACGATGAGTGGACTCCGCTCATCATTCATGAGAGAATGGCTGGTAATCGGGATGCCCAGTCCCATGCTCAAATCAAATCAAAATATAATTGCAAACAAAACTCCCCCAGGATTGTTGTTAGTTGGACGGTACCCGTTGTTTCGGACTAGCCGTGGAATGTGCTTGTTGGTGGTGGGGGAGTATAAACTTTACCATTCTGTCTGCCGCCTATAATGTATCTAGTATGGAAGATACCGAGATCTCTTGGTTGTTATGTTGACCATGAAAGCATACCGCTTAAAATATTATTTATCTCTGTTTTAAAAACTTGAGCTATGGCACCTCTGCAAATCCCTACTTCCCTCTGCGAAGGGCCTACCTATTTACTTTTATTGCTGAGTCATCATCCTCTTATAAAAGCACCAGTTAGAGAGCACCACTGTCATTTGTATGCATTGTTATTAATTGATATTGAGTATGACTGTGACTGGATCTCTTTTACCATGAATTACAATGTCTAGTCAGCCCTTGATCTTTAGGGGTGCTCTGCATTTATGTTTTGCGGTCTCTAAGAGCTAGCGAGATACCATCTTGTTATATCATATCATGATTGTTTTGAAAAAGTGTTGCCATCCGAGATTCATTATTATTGCTCGCTAGTTGATTATGCCATTGATATGAGTAAACGTGAGACCTAAATGTTATTGTGAATATGGTTAGTTCATAATCTTTGCTGAAAACTTGAATGCTGGCTTTACATATTTGCAACAACAAGATCAAACAGAGTTTGTAAAAGTTTTTCTTTATCACTTTCAGTTTGCCAATTGAATTGCTTGAGGACAAGCAATGGGTTAAGCTTGGGGGAGTTGATATGTCTCCATCGTATCTACTTTTCCAAACTCATTTGCCCTTGTTTTGGACTCTAATTTGTATGATTTGAATGGAACTAACCCAGACTGACGTTGTTTTCAGCAGAATTGCCATGGTGTTTTTTTGTGCAGAAATAAAAGTTCTCGGAATGACCTGAAACTTTACAGAGATTATTTTTGGAATAAATAAAAAATATTGGAAAAAGAATCAACCAGAGGGGACCCACCACCTGTCCACAAGGGTGGAGGGCGCGCCCACCCCATGGGGCGTGCCCTCCTGTCTTGTGTGTCCCACGAAGCTCCACCAACCTCAACTCCAACTCCATATATTCATGTTCGTGGAGAAAAAAATCAGAGAGAAGGATTCATCGCGTTTTACGATACGGAGCCGCCGCCACCTCGTGTTCTTCCTCGGGAGGGCAGATCTGTAGTCCGTTTTGGGCTCCGGAGAGGGGAAATCATCGCCATCATCATCATCAACCATCCTCCATCACCAATTTCCCGTGCGTGAGTAATCCCATGGTAGGCTTGCTGGACGGTGATGGGTTGGATGAGATTTACCATGTAATCGAGTTAGTTTCGTTAGGGTTTGATCCCTAGTATCCACTATGTTCTAAGATTGATGTTGCTATGACTTTGCTATGTTTAATGCTTGTCACTAGGGCCCGAGTGCCATGATTTCAGATCTGAACCTATTATGTTTTCATGAATATATTTGTGTTCTTGATCCTATCTTGCAAGTTATAGTCACCTACTATGTGTTATGATCCGGCAACCCCGGAGTGACAATAGTCGGGACACTTTCCGGTGATGACCGTAGTTTGAGGAGTTCATGTATTCACTAAGTGCTAATGCTTTGGTCCGGTACTCTATTAAAAGGAGGCCTTAATATCCCTTAGTTTCCAATAGGACCCCACTACCACGGGAGGGTAGAACAAAAGATGTCATGCAAGTTCTTTTCCATAAGCACGTATGACTATATTCGGAATACATGACTACATTATATTGATGAATTGGAGCTAGTTCTGTATCACCCTATGTTATAACTGTTGCATGATGAATGTCATTCGACATAATTATCCATCATTGATCCATTGCCTACGAGTTCCTTTCATATTGATCTTTGCTCTGTTACTTTTCCATTGCCATTGTTACGATTGCTACAAAACTGCTACTGTTACTTTTGCCACCGTTACCATTACTTCCATATTACTTTGCTACTAAATACTTTGCTGCAGATATTAAGTCTTTCAGGTGTGGTTGAATTGACAACTCAGCTGCTAATACTTGAGAATATTCTTTGGCTCCCCTTGTGTCGAATCAATAAATTTGGGTTGAATACTCTACCCTTGAAAACTGTTGCGATCCTCTATACTTGTGGGTTATTACAGATATGTATAAGCAAATCCTTCCCAATGATCTTGAGAGTCATAAGCTTGGTTCGGTAAAGCACTTGCTAGCTGGTTTGGCCACCACAAACACAATCTTGAGGCATACTCCTTTGCCCAAGTCCGGAGATGGCAAGCTAATTCGTGGCCACTCCATCAATTTGCTACATCTGTTTGACACCCCTTAGAAGTTCAAAGTCATGATTTTGATTGTTGAGACGGTCAAGAGGACAGCTGCTGGTCAGAAGAGATCTTGTGGATATGCTCCACATATTCAGATGCCCATCAACTCCAAGGTTGGAAACGATCACTTGCCTACTTGATCATGAGCATCTACCTCTTTAGCCTGAGTTTGAAGATAATGTGGTGGTGATGGATCCTTCACCCTCTACCTCAGTTGAGGCTCAAGAGAAGATCCAAGCAGCAGTAGTAGCAAGAGCAACTCAAGAGGCCACAACACCCAATGCTCCAATAGCCAACCTCAAGTCAAACAATGACTAGATGACATATCTGTTAGAGGCAACCCTAAGGACTGAGAGGAGTCTGGCCAACATCTCCAAGAACCAGGAGAGCCTAGAGCGGATTGTTGAGACAAAGGTTCATGATCTTGATGTGAAGATCATAGAGGTTCAGACAATTCTGGAGAAGCCCAAAGATGATGTCGAGGCAGCCAGAGTCGCTACAGAGGATAATGGAGATGAGCTACCTACTACTCAGAGGTTTCAGACGGTACCCAGGGCACCCAGATCTTCAGCCGTGCCAGTTGCAAATACGAGGACCACTCATTCTGCACCTGTCGCTACTGCCACAGTACCACCTCCAATTTCTACTGCACCAGTCCAGCAGACATCCTTAGAAGCATTTGCGGACACACTCATCTCAATGCCATCTACGCACACTAGAGCCACCAGCCATAAGTCACCTTCAGGAGCTCCGGAGGATTGTGCCTAGAGAGACGCATAACTCTATACCTTTCCGAGCTTTTTGGTACTTGTTGCCAAAGGGGGGGAAATTGTATAGATCATTAGGCTGAGAGGGAGAGAGAGAGAGTCTCACTTTTGCTCTTTGGTTTTTTCTCAAGTTCTTGCTACTTTGTTCGTTTGATTTGTGCTACTTGATCGTTATGCTTGTGAGATACTATGTTTTTTATGTGTGATTGATCATACTATGCTTTATGTGTGCTTAATGCCTATCTCCATCATTATTTGTGTATGATCATTCACTTATGTCTTTGGTGACGCATGCATGTTATTTCAGTCATATTGTAGCGATCCGACCTCAAACGGTCAAATCTCTGTGCATAAGTGTCATCCCTGGATCGGTAATGCTGACACACACAGTACTTGAGGGATTTATAGTAGAGTGCAATCACACACTTATTACATCGAATGTCTCAAAAGAGAACTTATTACAATAATATGGCTTAAGGCCATCTAAATAAGATAACAGCGGAAGGCTTAGAAGATAAAGTGAGTCCATCAACTCCAACGGCATAGCTGAGTGCACGACAACGACCTAGCGCACCTTACTCTTCGTCTGAAAAGTCTGCAACATGATACGTTGCAGCCCGAAACGGGTCAGCACATGGAATATGCTGGCAAAATAACACTGTAGAGCAATGAACATAATAAATGCTAACACTACATGCATATATGGCTGGTGGAGGCTCTACGGTTAACATATTTTTTGCGAAAAGCCAATTTTTTCCTACAACAAAGGAATATATTTTGTTTAACTATCATGGTAGTTGATAAAATATTGAGAATGGAAACCCCATCTCAATCTCAATTAAATAGTATTAATAACCCAACATATTAATTTAGGGTGATGAGATCAAATCAATAATTCAAGAACCAGATACTCAAGATGTCCATAACCGGGGACACGGCTAACCATGATTAGTTTGTACACTCTGCAGAGGTTTGCACACTTTTCCCCACAAGACTCGATCTCCTCCGCTGAATTTCTCGCACTACATGGTGTTTGAGCAACGGATGACCGAGACACAGTCTTTCAGAAGCATTAACTCTTTCGACGGGTAAAACGTACCACCTACATTTGCTAGTTTACCACTGAAAGAGGTCACACAACATACTCAACTATGCCAGAGCCCATAATGGCTTGTGGCTGCACACGGAAGTTTCTAGCATGAATAATCTTATGATCCCTTTGAGCCTGGGTGGCGAACCATAGGATGATCACACGGATTCCCCGGGATCTCCTTGGACAACACTGGATTCCCCAGGTGCCCACAAACAATCCACCCAGATGTGTGTTAATGTAGCCACCTTAAATAAACCCTTAGTTCATAATGATCTCACATCTGTCATGAATCACTCAACCAATCCACGTCTACGAGCATAGCATAGCAGTATAAGCATAACGTAGAAGTAACTCCCATGGTTTGAATTAAAAGGGCAATAGGTACTACCACAACTACTACTTCCCAATACCTGCATGTTAAACAGATCCTACTCATGCAATGTTTGAGGGTTGAAACTAATGCATAAAAACTGGGTAACAAAGGGGTATGATCAAAGTGTTACTTGCCTTGCTGACGATCCGCAAACCCTAGAGACTCGTAGTAGCACGCTTCGCACTCCGGAAATTCTATCGCAAACACACAATAGCATACATAAGCACACAAGCATAGATGCAAGGGTAAAACTCAAATGAGAAAGTCCAAACTGAAAGTTCAACTGAAGTGCTTCGATTTGCAAAAAGAATCAATCAAATCGGAGCTACGGAACTCAAACTACGATCAAAAGAAATTCGAATTCAAATCTGCTTGAAACCAAATTTTAAATTGTCAAAATCATGTTCAAGTTAGTTAACTGGAAAGAGAGGTTCGAGATGAAGATTTTGGCGTTGGTTTCACTGGATTTGGACGAATGGTTAAAAAGTTACGAGGGTTTGAAGATCAGGGGCTAATCTGCGATAAAAATAATCATGGATAGGTCCCTGGCCGAAAATAAAATAAAAAGAAAAAGACTAGCGAACGAACGTTCGCTAATAGAACTAAACGAACGAATTCGTTCGTTACATAAACAAATCTGACGAACGTTCGCTAAATAACGAACAAAATAAAAACCGATCTAAACTAAACCGATCTAAAAAAATAAACCAAAAAACTGAACGGTTTGTACCGTTTAACCGGAGAAAACCGGCGTCGGCGAGATCCGGCGAGGTGGGGGCTCCGACGGGGCTGCGGCTCGGCGGGGTGGCGGCGAGGCGGGGTGGTGCGGGGAGGCGGCGGCGCGGCGCGGGCGGGGCGGCGGAGCGGCGACTCGCGAGCGCGGGCGGCGGCGCTGCTGCTGTTGCTTGGGGGCGCGGCGGCGGCGACGGGCGAGACGAGGAGCAGAAGGGGCTCGGGGCCGCCCTTTTAAAGAGGAGGAGGGGCCGTCCCGAGGCGGTGGCGCGGCGCGGGACGGAGCGGCGGCACTGCTGCTGTTGCTGCTTGGGGGTGCGGCGGCGACGGCTGGCGTGACGAGGAGCAGAAGGGGGTCGGGGCCGCCCTTTTAAAGAGGGGGGCGTCCCGAGGCGGTGGCGGCGTCGCGGAGTCCTTCGGGACTCCGGCGGCGTGTCCGCGCTGCACTACAAGCGGGAGGAGGCGGTGGCGGCACGATGGGCCGACTGGGCTTCGGCCCAGTCGGTGCGGAGACCTTTTTTTAAAATAAATTCCGCCAAAGAAAATCATAATAAAATATAAAGAAAATTCTAAAAATGCCAAAAACAATTTTCACCGTCTAAATAAAATATTTAGAACAAGGTGAACATTTTTCTGGCCTAAAATGCAATTTTGAAAAATGCATATTTTTCTAATTCAAATAAAAATCTTGAATAAAAATCCAAATAAAATACTTATTTGATTTTAACATTTTTCCTCCAATATTTAATTTATTTTGGAGAAGTCATTTTATCTCCTCTCATTTATTTTGGATATTTAAAATATCCGGAGAGAAAAATATTAAAACCAAAATGATCCTCTTTTCAAATTTGAGAAAAATTCAAATATGAAAGTAAATGAAATCCCCAACTCTCTCCATGGGTCCTTGAGTTGCTTAGGATTTTCTAGGATCGCAAATGAAATGCAAATAAAATATGATATGCATATGATGACCTCTGTATAACATCCAAATTGAAATGTGGCAGCTACCTGTATAAACTGGGAACACTGGCTGCCTATTTGGTTACTTTGCCGTCTGCTGGCGGACGGCAAAGTGACCAAATAGGACTGGCAAACAGAGCCAGCTATGTCGCCTGCCAGCAGAAGGCAAAGATTCAAACCTCTTTGCCGTCGGCTGGTAGACGACATAGCTGGACACGTGGCAGCTTCTCAGTGCTGGCCGAGCTGAGCTCTTTGCCGTCTGTCAGGGGACGGCAAAGAGCGTCGTTAACCCCCTAACGGCTCTCACCCCACCCCACTGCCATCAGTTATCTTTGCCGTCTGCTAGCCTCGGATGGCGGATGTCACAATCCTTTGCCGTCCGTTTCTAAGAAGCGGACGGCAAAGAAGGCCTTTGCTGGCATGTGTTCAGACGGACAGTTTGTCGTCCGCTGGCTAACGGCAAAGGTGTTTGCTGTCCTGGATGTATGCCTTTGCCGTCTGCTAGCCTCGGATGGCGGATGTCACAATCCTTTGCCATCCGTTTCTAAGAAGCAGACGGCAAAGAAGATGATTCCAGTAGTGCAAGTGTCGCGTTAGGACCATCCTACAGTAGTGGTAGCTCACTATGTCAGCATCGGGTGCCTCCTCACCTTCAAGCCGGTGAGTCCCGCGAACTTGAAGGTCATCGTCTTCAATGACGACGACATTGAGGTGGTGGAAAAGTGCGGTTTGCATCACAAAGCATTTGACATGGATGCTGAGGGTGCTTAGGATGGGATTGTTGCTATCTCTGCTTTGTTAATTCAGTTTGAAGACTATGTGGTACTGAGGTACTGTTGTGGTGTTAGCATGTTTGAACGGGTATGATGGTTATGGTTAATCCTATGGTTATGGTGATGCTATATATGTTGATGACGTGTGTACTGATAACCTCACCACTCCTGGAAGAAATTACCACATCACTTGTGTTGCATATAACCAAACAACATCTCTTTGCATCTGGGTAGAACATGCAGACAACCTAATGCTTTCCATCCAAGCGGATGGACAAGTGTACACGGGGCATGAAGAGATCGCAAGGACGGTGGACGCATACTACTCGAACCTCATTGGATCAGCTAGCGAGAGAACACAAGCACTCAACATGGAGGCCTTGGGGTTTCTGCCCAGAGATATGACGAGACTTGAGGAGCCTTTCACAGTGCAAGAGGTGGAGAAGGTGATCAAGTGTATGCCGATGGACAAGGCACCTGGGCCGGACGAATTCACGGGACGTTTCTACGCAACCTGCTGGCATATCATAAGAGAGGACTTCATGAGGGCGCTGGAGGAGTTTCATGGTGGAAATATGCAAGGGCTACATGCAATCAACAAGGCCATAGTCTCGCTCCTTCTGAAGAAGACAGGAGCCATCGATATAAAGGATTACAGGCCAGTTAGCCTCAATCATGGGGCGGTCAAGATCTTTGACAAAATCGTTGCCACACGCCTTGCCAACGACTTGCCTCAGCTCGTGGGCAATCACCAGAGCGCCTTTGTGCAGGGAAGATCTTTGCACGATAACTTCATGCTCGTTCAAGGTATAGCACGCAGATTGCACACACTGAAGGAGCCCACACTATTGTTGAAGCTAGACATATCAAAGGCCTTCGACTCAGTACAATGGCCTTTCCTGCTGGAAGTATTGGCTCAGATGGGATTTGGACCAAGGTGGACAGCGTGGATCTGTGGACTGCTCGCAACTTCATCTACTAAGATCAATGTGAATGGGATACCCGGGGAAACGATCTTCAACTGCCAAGGACTGCGCCAGGGGAGCCCGCTGTCACCCATGCTGTTCATTTTATGCATGGAACCCCTACATCGTCTACTTGAACTTGCAACCACCGAGGGTTTACTTTCCCCCTCGGCCAGGACAGGGTTGCGGCATAGAGTGTCAATGTACGCGGACGATGTCATGGTTTTCCTCAAGCCAACGGAAAGGGACCTCCGGGCGTGTCACTCGGTCCTGGACCTGTTTGCCAACGCGTCCGGGCTCAGAATCAGCTTGCAGAAAAGCCTGGCCCTACCGATCATATGCTCGCCGGAGGAGATGGAGCTTGCTTCGGGGCTGTTGGGATGTGAGCAAGGAACGTTCCCTTGTAGATATCTGGGGTTGCCACTGTCAATAAGGAAGCAAACTGCAGCACAATTTCAGGCTATGGTGGATCAGATGGCTGCAAGGCTGCCATCATGGAAGGCACGATCATTACCAAAGAGCAGCCAGTTGCTTCTTATTCAGTCGGTGTTATGTGCCATCCCTGTGCACTCCATGTTGGCCATGGGTTTGCCAACAAAAACGCTAAAGGCGATGATCAAAATCTGCAGAAACTTTCTATGGTATGGGAATGAAGACAGTGGAGGTGGCAAGTGCGCAGTTGCTTGGGAAACTTTATGCCGACCCAAGTGGGCAGGTGGGCTCGGCGTTACGAACCTCAGGTGGATGAATGTCGCACTCCAAGCGAAGTGGCTTTGGTTGCAACGCACTGACAGGACTAGACCATGGGCAGAATTCAAATTCTCAGTGCCGGATGAGGCAAGAGGATTGTTCCAAGTGGCGGCCAAGGTGATGGTGGGCAATGGACACACAACACTCTTCTGGGAGGATAGATGTAACGCCCGGATAATCAAGCTACAGTAATCCCACGCTAATGGTGCCATGTCACCACAGTTACTATTGCTAATCTACCATTAGGTCCAACCGTTTCAAAATTCAAATTTAAATTAATGTCGACAATAAAAGTTTTTCAAAATTTAAAACAAAAATGTTCGGAAGATGCCAAATAAGGCATAGTTAATTATGGTGAAGTAAACACATTTTTAGAGAATGCCTAAATATTTTAAAATGATGTAAAACAGAAAAGAAAATAAATAAAAAGAAAAGAAAGCTAACAAAAAAAAGGGAAAAGGAGCCCCCCACTGGGCCGTGGCCCAACTTGGCCGAACGGCCTCGGCCCACCAGGCCACCAGGCCGGCCCCAACCGCGCCCATATCCCCCACTCCCCCAACCCTAACCCCCCACCGACACCCCACTCTCCCCCTCCCTCCCCCGATCCAGATCGGATCGGGCTTGACCCCGTCGCCCCGCTCGCCCCCGACGCCGCCCCGCTCGCCCAGTCGTCGCCGTCGACCACCCCGAGCCCCGCTGCCCTGACCCTACGTCCCCGGTGAGGCCACGGCCTCCACTCCCTCCTCTCTGTCTCCTCTTCCCCACGCCCCGCCAGCGCGTGCCCGCACGCGCCCGCCGTGGCTGCGTCCGGCCGCCCTCGCTCCGCCCCGCCACTGCAGCCCGTCGCCTGCCCCGCACCCCCCTGTCCAGCGCGCACTCGCCGCGGTCGCCGCGCCCCGCGCGTGCTCGGCCGCGCTCGTCGCCGCACCATCCCGCTGCTCACCGCGCGGTGCCGTCGCTGCGGGCGGCGCACCCCCTCCCCCGGCTCCCCCTGCGACCACGCGCCACGTGTAGTTAATTAGCTAACACCCCTGACAGGTGGGACCCACCTGTCAGGTTGACCAGGTCAACGGTCAACGTTGACTGCTGACGTCATGCTGACGTCATACTGATGCATTAATTAAATTTTGAATTAAATTAATTTATTAAATTCTAAAAATGATTTTGTTGAGGATATAAACCTTAGAGTCACCCGCCCGGAGGTGCCGGGTTACTCATAATGGTCATCGCGTGAAGCCCGGCGCCAAGCTTGAAGACGGCGGGCCAAAGATGGGCTTAAGACCCGGAGATGGCTTAAGGCCCGTAGTTACAACCGCCATTATGGTAAAACTTGTAGTGTAAGGCAAGAATAGTTGAGAGTCTGAGCCGGACACTCTTATGAGCCGGCCGGGACTCTGAGAGCTGCTGGGCGTCAACCTCTCTATAAAGGGACGACCCAGCGGCGGTTTAGAGCCAGGCATAGCAATCAAGTTCCCTGGTCATCGAAACCGTAATCAATACCACCTCAACTGGACGTAGGCTTTTACCTTCACTGTAAGGGGCCGAACCAGTATAACCCTCGTGTTCCTTGTCCCGTTTAACCCCTTTAAGCTTCCTAGCTGCGATGGCTCCACGACTAAGTCCTAGTTCGAGGACATCTGCCGTGACAATTCCACGACAGTTGGCGCCCACCGTGGGGCCAGCGCACGGTGGATTTGAGTTCTTGAAGGGCAGCTTCGAAGGGCTCAAGGGATACGCTGTGGGCCGGATGACCAAGAGTCGTCGCGGCAAGCTCTACATCGACGATGCAAACTGGGGCCCCGACGCCGGCTCAATTGAGTACGGGTACCGGGTCCCCTTCGGCGGAATTCATGTCTTCATTGGCAAGATTGGGGAGCCAGGCCCTGAGCCAGATCTCTGCGCCGATCTCATCGAGACGGCTCAGCGCGCACGACCCGCCCGGGCCCTACCTGCCTTGAAGCATGCTTTTGTGGGATGTGTCCATGGAGGGCTCTCTGATGGATCTGGATCTGGTGATGAGACGGCCGCCGGCTCTGACGGCGAGTCGTCCACAGATGAGTCAAACTCGTTGTATCAAATTCAAGATGGCAGGCTCAGGGGTTGTTCCGATGGTGACAGTATTCCGGACCCTTTTGAGCCGCCAAGCCGGGTTGGAATCTTCATGGCCGGTGCACAGCCTATTCAAAACCCTGCCGCTGGGTCAGGAAACCCGGTACCCTCACCGGCTCAGGTGCTGATGGATCTCACGGACAAGATGACGGCCCTGTTGACCGCCACGGTTGACCCGGCGGATCAAGCTCAGCATGACGCGGAGGTGGCGCAGTTAAAGTTAGATCTAGTGAAAGCCAAGGAGGATTTGGCGGCGAAAGGGATCAGGATGGCTGCGGAGAGGGCGGCTCTTGACGCCCAGACTCAGTTGATTCAGGCGCAGTCCTTCCGGCTCACGATGGATCAGAACGCGTCCAATGAGGTCATGAGAAGGAGGCATCAAAAGGCCCAATCTCGACTCCCTCCGGTCTACGATCCTCGAAATCTCTTCAACACACCAGGTGCAGGGTCTAGTAACCCGCCGGAGATCATGGTGCCCGGGGCTGGGACACCTATTCAGCCACAAGTGATGGGGCCTCCCCGGGTGAACCCTGCCCCGCCTCAGTATGTGCCAATACCACCGGGTCATTATGCTAACCCGCTGGAAAACAAGGTCACCGCGGCAGCACGGCTGGCGGCTCTCCCAATTGACGGCGACTCTCCAACGGCTGTTGAAACCCGCCGGGTCAGAGAACTCCTTCAGACAGCGCTGGCGCAGCAAGAGGCATACTCTTACAGCCGGGACAGGATCCACTCAACCCCTCGTCCAGGCCGGAGCCTGAGTTATAGCAGACACATGGTCTCAGCGACCGGCTCAAGTAATGTCCGACGCCATGACTTGCCCCCTGGCCATGGCCCGGCTCATAACGGAGCCTTTCACGCAATAGACCAAGACAGAGCGCGGCAAGAGGCGGAGCAGGTGCCTCAGTTGACGGCTTACCAGACACCCCCGGCTTATCCGACGACTTCCGTCGACGTGGGTATCCCTACGAGGACTGGAGGTGTCCCTTGTTTAGTGCCGGCTCTCCGCAATGAGCGTCTACCCAAGGATTTCAAAGGGCCTAGGAAGGTGCCTAATTACACGGCTGATTTACAACCTGGAGCCTGGATCGAGAGTTACGAGACGGCCATGGAATTACTAGAGGTCAGTGAAGCGCCGATGGCCAAGTACTTCACCATGATGTTAGATGGGACTGCCCGCACTTGGTTGAAAGGGCTGCCACCGAATTCCATCGGGTCTTGGGCTGAGCTGAAAGCCCGGTTCATCCAAAACTTCAAAGATACCTATAGGCAGTCTATGTCAATTGTGGATTTGACTAACTGTAAACAGCAGGAGGGTGAGTCTACGACACATTGGGTTCGCCGGGTCAAAGAGATAATACATTCATCTGATAAGATGGATGCCGGCTCTGCAGTCTTAATGTTGGAGCAGAATTGTCGTTTCCTGCCCCTGAAGATGAAACTCGGACGGCTTAAGCGCGACTGCAACGATATGGGTACGCTGATGGCGGCTCTCGTCAAGTACGCCGACTCTGATAGTACCAAGGACCCCGCTTCAGATGATGAAAGGACAGGGAAGGGAAAGAAGAACGGCAATGGCAAGGGTCCTCAGCATAACCCGGGGAACCAAGGAGGTGGCAAGCGTAAGGCCGACGGCAGCCTAGAGTTCGTGGCCAACGCCAGCTCACAGGGTAATAACCAGCGACGCAAGGGGAGGCCACCTCCCCGAGCCGGCGGGTCAGGCCCGACGCTGGAGCAGTTGTTGAATGAGCCTTGTCCGAGGCATGGTTCTAGGGAGAAGCCAGCTACTCATCTATGGAAGGATTGTGCAATCATGAAGGCCTTTAAGAATTCCAATGCCTTTAATGGCAACAATGGCCCGGGCGGCGGCTCAGGCGCTGGCGGTTTTCATGGCCCGGGCGGCGGCTCAAATCCTAATCCTCAGAACGGTCAAGGGGGCTTTAATCAGCAGTCTGGCCAGGGTCATCAACAGCAGCAGGGGGGTTATCAGACCAATCCAAAGCAGCTTAACGATGGACAGTATCACGTATTTACCACCAGTCTGTGTAAGCAAGATCAGAAGCTTCATAAGAGGGCTGTGAATGCTGTTGAGCCGGCGGTTCCACGCTATTTAAGATGGTCTGAGCAGCCTATTGTGTGGAGTAGGGAGGATCACCCTCCCCGGGTTGATAATCCGGGTCACTTGGCCCTGGTGGTGGCCCCTCAGGTGGGAGGATATAAGTTCACTAAGGTGCTCATAGATGGAGGCAGCAGCATCAACATCCTCTATTATGAGACTTTCCGTCGTATGGGGTTGATTGATAAGAACCTCAGCCAGTCCAATACTATTTCCCATGGTGTGGTGCCTGGTAAGTCGGCTTATCCAGTTGGTAAGATCGAGTTGGAAGTGGCCTTTGGGGACGAGTACAACTATAGGGTGGAAAAATTGACCTTTGAGGTGGTCAAGATAAGAAGTCCGTATCATGCCATATTTGGGCGGCCGGCTTACGCCAAGTTCATGGCACGGCCGTGTTACGTGTATTTGCAGCTTAAGATGCCGGGTCACAATGGGACCATCACGGTTCATGGCAGCCGGAAGGTAGCCTTGGAGTGTGAGGAAGGCGATGCGGCTTATGCAGAATCTGTTTGTGCAACAGAGGAGTTGAAATTTTACAAGGACAATGTCGACCCAACAGATATGACCTCTCTGAAAAAGCCGACTACGGAGCATGAGCCGGCAATGAAATTTAAGTCGGCTGATGAGACTAAACTTGTTGATTTTGTTCCAGGTGACTCATCTCAGCAGTTTAGCATCAGTGCCAATTTGGATCCGAAATAGGAAAGCGCGCTCATCGAGTTCATCCGTGAGAACAGGGACATCTTTGCATGGAAGCCTTCTGACATGCCAGGTGTACCTAGAGAACTCGCTGAGCACACTCTCAATGTTGATCCGAAATTTAAGCCGGTCAGGCAATTCCTTCGGCGGTTTAATGAAGAGAGGCGGAAAGCCATTGGTGAAGAGGTGGCCCGGCTCTTGGCGGCCGGGTTTATTGTTGAAGTCTTTCACCCAGAGTGGTTAGCTAACCCGGTGCTCGTGCTCAAGAAGAATGGCACCTGGCGGATGTGTGTGGACTACACGGACTTAAACAAAGCATGTCCGGCTGATCCTTTTGCCCTTCCCCGTATTGATCAAATCATTGATGCTACGGCGGGTTGCGAGCGCTTAAGTTTCTTGGATGCTTATTCTGGATACCATCAGATTAAAATGGCAGTTAAGGACCAGGAGAAGACGGCGTTCATCGCTCCCTTTGGAGCCTTCTGTTATGTGTCTATGCCTTTTGGACTCAAGAGTGCTCAGGCGACTTATCAGCGTTGCGTGCAGAACTGTCTTCATAACCAGATTGGGCGCAATGTTCATGCCTATGTGGATGATATTGTGGTTAAGTCCAGGGAGAAGGAAACCTTGATAGATGACCTGAGGGAAACCTTTGATAATCTCCGGGTCTACAAAATGATGCTTAACCCGGCCAAGTGTGTTTTTGGTGTTCCTGCAGGCAAGCTCTTGGGTTTCTTGGTTTCCAACAGAGACATTGAAGCTAACCCGCAGAAGATCAATGCAATCACCTCTCTGGCTAAGCCGGCGTGTATAAACGACGTCCAGCGCCTGGCGGGTCGCATTGCTGCTTTAAGCCGGTTTATAAGCCGTTTGGGTGAGAAGGCCATGCCATTGTACCAGTTGATGAAGAAAACTGATGACTTTGTCTGGAATGATGCTGCTAATACTGCTTTTGAGGATTTGAAGAGACAGCTGGCTGAGCCCCCAGTCCTCGCTGCTCCGGTTGACAAGGAGCCCTTATTACTGTATGTAGCTGCTAACACACGAGCCGTCAGTGTGGCTGTGGTGGTGGAGCGCAAGGAAGAGGGTAAAGAGTATCCGGTTCAGCGGCCGGTTTACTACGTCAGCGAAGTGCTCATCGAGTCCAAACAGCGATATCCACATTGGCAGAAGCTTGTTTATGGTGTGTTCATGGCAAGCCGGAAGCTTAAGCATTATTTCCAAGGTCACCCTATCACTGTGGTCAGTTCCGCTCCCCTTGGAGATATCATCCAAAACAGAGAAGCCACAGGAAGAGTGGCTAAGTGGGCTATAGAGCTCGGGCCTCATGGTCTGAAATACGTACCACGCACTGCTGTTAAATCTCAAGCCTTGGTGGATTTCATCAACGATTGGACGGAGCTACAAGTGCCCGAAGAAAAGCCGGATAACACATATTGGACTATTCACTTCGATGGGTCCAGGCAATTGGAGGGCTCGGGGGCTGGAGTTGTATTGGCTTCCCCTAAAGGTGACAAGTTTCATTATGTGCTACGATTGATGTTTCCTTGCACTAACAATGCGGCTGAGTACGAGGCCTTGCTCCATGGTCTTCGGATGGCTAAGGAGATGAGCTTGAGCCGGGTAAGGTGCTTCGGCGACTCAGACTTAGTGGCTCCACAAGTATCAGGCAAGTGGGATTCCAAGGACCCTCTCATGGCGGCTTATCGCCGTGAAGTTGATGCCATTGCTGGACACTTTCAGGGTTACCAAGTAGAGCACATCGATCGCAGGAAGAACGAGGCGGCTGATGCATTAAGCCGGCTGGGCTCTCAGCGAAAACCGGTGCCGCCTAATACTTTCCTGGACATCTTGCATAACCCTTATGTTAAGGTACCTACAGAGGAAGATTTGGTTGTCCCTAACCTAGAGGCACAGTTGGTGGCGCTCTCCACATCACCCCGGACTGGACGGTGCCTTACTTGGCTTACATGACCCGGGGAGAGTTGCCTGAGGATGAAACTTTGGCCAGACAAATAACCCGGCGGTCTAAGTCAATGGTTGTTATCGATGGTGAGCTGCATCACCGTAGTGTTACGGGAGCGTTCCAGCGTTGTGTCTCCCCTGAGGAAGGTCAAGAAATCTTGCGTGAGATTCACGAAGGGGATTGTGGCCATCATGCCGGCTCAAAATCCCTTGTGGCCAAAGCTTTCCGTCATGGCTTTTATTGGCTGACGGCTCATGCTGATGCGGAGGACTTGGTCAGTAAATGTGACGGTTGCCAGAGGTTCTCACGACGGGCTCATGTGCCGGCTCAAGAGCTGCAGATGATACCAATCACTTGGCCATTTGCGGTCTGGGGGCTCGATATGGTTGGGCCTTTTAAAAGGTCCAAGGAAAAGAAGACCCACCTCTTGGTGGCAGTTGACAAATTCACAAAGTGGGTTGAAGCAGAGCCAGTTAGCAAGTGTGACGCGGCCACGGCGGTTCAGTTCATGAAAAGGGTGATCTTTCGCTTTGGCTTTCCACACAGCATTATAACTGATAATGGTACCAATCTGTCCAAGGGCGCCATGGAGGAGTTTTGTCAACGAGAGCATATTCGACTTGATGTTTCATAAGTGGCTCACCCTCAATCCAATGGTCAAGCTGAGAGAGCTAATCAGGAGATTCTGAAAGGCATCAAGCCCCGGCTTTTGGTCCCTTTGCAACGGACGCCGGGTTGTTGGGTGGAGGAGTTACCCTCCGTGTTATGGAGCATCAATACTACTCCTAACAGGTCTACGGGTTACACGCCTTTCTTCATGGTTTATGGAGCGGAAGCAGTCCTCCCCAGTGACATCCGTCATGACTCGCCTCGAGTGGCGGCTTATGTTGAGGCGGATAATGAACAGGCGCGCCAAGATGCTCTTGACTTGTTGGACGAACAGCGTGATGTGGCAGCAGCTCGCTCAGCGATTTACCAACAAGACCTGCGCCGTTATCACAGTCGCCGGGTTAAGTCCCGGGTCTTCCAGGAAGGTGATCTGGTGCTCCGGCTCATCCAAGATCAAACAGATGCGCACAAGTTATCCCCGCCTTGGGAAGGGCCCTTTGTGGTCAGCAAGAACTTGCACAACGGGTCATACTACCTTATTGACGTTCGGGAGCATAAAGATTCACGTAAGTCGGAGGAAGAGACCCGTCGGCCGTGGAACATAGCTCAGCTTCGGCCTTATTACACTTGAGCCACCGGCTCTCATAATGTACATATTTCTATAAGCCATGTATATATTATGATAAGCAATAAAGCAGGACCTCTGTCCTTTTTTCTCCTCCAATGGTAAATGTGTTGTTTCCATTACAAGATCACATGGTAACTTAGAGGTGGATCCGGCTTATGATCGTATTCGAATCTAGCCGTACGCAATATAGTCATTTGGGGGCTTCCTGTTCAAACATAGGTCGTATTCGAACCAAAGAGAACATAGCTGTCGATACCCATTTGATTGGCAAAGTGCCGAGCTCAGTGGGGAGTTTTCTTTGATCATATTTGAATCATAGCTCAACCCCCTTTGGGAACCGACGTGGATCGTATTCTAATCAGCGTCGTTAAACAACTCTTAAGGTCATTTGGGGGCTTCCTGTTCAAACATGGGTCGTATTCGAACCAAAGAGAACATAGCTGTCGGTACCCTCTTGATCGGCATCGCCAAACCCACTGGGGGCTATATGATCGTGCTCGAATCTTAGCTTAACCCCTTTGGGACGGGTCTCTGGTCGTATTCGAACCGGAAGCCCCTAAGTTTTGATTTTCTGATTTACAACAAGTTCTTCTGGTTGTATCAACGGTGTACACGGCGGTTCTTATTCCGCCGGCTTAATTTTGATTCACAGTGCTAGTCGCACACAATCAGCATTATCAAGACTGGTAAACCGGAGTTGAGGTACCAACCTTATTATCCGGGTTATATAAACCGGAAGTGTACTTGAAGGCATGTAAGTGTGTTATTACGGTTATATCAAGGACATAATTGAGGACCACTCTTTCGTGACTTAGATTCATATTCCGGGTTATATATATGAGACTATGATTCTCAGTGCGGTAAGCCGCCTAGAGACTTGTGATTTGTTTTTCTATGCAGGATAGTTAAAGACAGCTATTTGAGCTTAAGGAAAATGAATGATCAATTATGACCCGGAAGAATATAAGGAAGCAACTTCAATGGAATTAAGCATTCAACACGTGCACGATGGCACGACAAAGTTAAAATGTTGGTCCTATTCTATTACAAGACTCCCCGAGTCCAAAAGGGTGAAGCATTGTTTAACAAGCCGCCTAAAGAGTCAAGATGCTTGCCGGGTCGAAGCTTCCGGCTCATCCCTCTCCGCTCCTCCGGCTGTTCCCAAGACCTGGAAGGTTGACGATTTCCAGTCAATGCCGCTCAAAGCTTCAAATTGAGCTTCCTCGTCAATTAACCCGGCCGGGTCAATTTCCGGGGCAAAGGTGTGCTTACGAGTCGGCGGGACTAAGCTGATGGCTTCATAACGCGGAGTGGGGATCCTCTGATTCTCTGCGTCGTAGCCCGGCTGGTACTTGGTCAGATCGGTGTCATTCCCAATCAGGGTGGCCACCGGGCGCACGATCTTCACACAGGCAGCAAAGTCCTTTTGGTCGAAGGGGGTGCCGTCTTCCTTCAAGCTGGGGTAACCAAGTGCAATGTCAGCCGGGTCTAGCTCTGGAAGGAAAGCCTTGGCCCGGCTCAGAGCAGCTATGGCTCCGGCTCTTGCAGAGGCCCGTCGCAGCTCTTGGACACGCTGAGGAAGAACGGCAAGCCGGCGAAGTACTTCCGCCAGGTGAGTCGGAACCTCATTGGATAGGGCCACCACGGCCAAAGCGCGCTGTGACCCGGTGTAGAGTTGCTCCACCAGGGTGTACACGGCCTTCAGCTTGGTCAGCACGTTCTGATTGAGGTTGGCGCTTCTGGGACCTGTTTAACAAAGTAAGATAAGCCGTTCTCAATGATGGGAGTTATGAGACATAAAGACTGTAAACTTGTTCAAAGCCTGCAGAAGGACTTACCGAAGATTGCGGCGACCATTTGTGACACATGGCGTTTTAAGCCGGAGAGTTCGGCGGTTCTCTCCGTCAGAGCCTTCTCCGCCTGTTCGGCCCGGCTTACCAGAGCAGCCTTCTCTTCGGCCCAAGTCTTCCTTTCAGCTTCAAACTTCTTCTTCAGCTTCTCTTGAGCAGCAATGCTGGATTCAAATTTGGCGTTGGCCTTCCGGGTCTCAGTTTCCTGAGTCTTCAGGCGGTTCTTCAGCTCTGAGATATCAGCCTCAAATTTCTTGCAAGCAGCCTGCACAATTTCCGGGTTATAGTATGAACAGTTATTATGCAACTTTAAAGTCCCAAGCACTTTCCAAGCAAAGACACTTGGCACTTGGGGGCTAATGCATGTCGAAAGTTTCTATCTACAAAATTACCGGTTCATGAAAGTAAGCCGGAAATTAAGTCTACAACATATTCTATCATAAGTAGTAGACTTGGGGGCTAGTATGGTAAAGATGACTGTGCGGTAAGCAATAGAGTGGTACCTCAGACTTCTGCTGTATCTGCTTCACCATATCAATCTCCAAGTCCCGGCTGTTGTGCACCTGATTGACATAGCCGGAGATGATCTCTCCAATGCTCAAGTCAGCATAGTTGGTGATGTCCAGCTTGGCCTTGCGGCGCTCTAGCACTCTTCCTTGGCAGAGCACTTAGCCAGCGCAGTGGGTCTCCCCGGCTCAACAAACTCCGTCCGGGTAATTACCACGTCCGGGTCATCGGCCGGCTGAGCCGGGTTGGAGATTTCCGGGTTAGCAGAAGTCTCTGTGATTGGCTCGTCGGTTGGAGCGGTGGCTTCAGGAGCAGAGGCAGCTGGCGGCTCTTGAGCTGAAACCTCCGGCTCAGTCACGGCCGGCTCTTCGACCGGCTTATTCTTCTTTGCTCTTTTACTGAGCTTTGCTTGAGCACTGAAAGGACACAAGGTTAGTACAAAAGTATGAGTAAAGATAAGCACAACAAGAGATGATCATCATTACCCGGGTACGGTCTTGAAAGCCGGCAGATTCGATTGCATCGAGTCACCAGAGGAAGGTGAAGTTTCCTGATAATTTGAATCAGAAGAATTGAGCGGTTGACGTATAACTCCCGCCAAAGGATGAAAAGGATATAAGTTGGAGATAACCTCGGTCCGGCGCTTCCTTGACGCTTCAGGTAAGCCGGAGGAGAGGTCTGCATCCTTGTTGGTCCGGGTGTGCCGCCGGCTCTCATGAATCTGTTGCTTCAAAAGAAATTGAGGATCTTGATAAGCTAAAGGATGTGAAAATCTTACTTTCCGGGTTACTCTTCGGACTTTCAGCCTTGGCAAGGGCTCCGAGTCGGAGGAAAGTGTCATTACCTCTTCAGTCACCGGGTTACTTGCTCCGGTGTCATCCTGCTGATGATCAGTATCAATAAGGTGGACAGGAATAAACAAGAAATACAACAAGAGCTTACAGGTTCAGGGGTTACCTCTGACTCGGAGCTGTCACTTAGTTGAAGCAGCTCTGAGGCAGTAGGCCTGCTTCCCTTCTTGCGGGGAGCGGCTCTCCTGGCGGCTTTCTTAGCTTTTCTGGCTTTTTTAGCCGCCTCATGGTCATACTTGACCTTCCAGAATTTATCATCAGCCTGAAAAATACAATGAAGCCTTCTTAAGGTTCAGATGAAAACTATCTAAGGAGAAAATAAGATGTTCAGATCAGCGGCTTACCGCTGGGGCCGGGTTGGTCTTGCAGAAGGGGTTTAAGCCGGTCCTCCCGCAGTCTGCCAAGCTCTCATTCAAGAGGGCCTTGGTCATGTCGTCAACAACGTCTTCAGGAAGATCGTTGCGGCTGTGTCGCAGGGGGTCATCTTTCCGGCCCGTGTAATCACACATTAAGCCGGGGCGGCGGCTCAAGGGGATCACCCGCCACGAGATCCAGACCCGGACCAGATCGATGCCGTTGAGGCCATTTCCCAGGAGAGCCTTAATTTTGTTGATGGTGGGGATCAGAGGTTGGCGCTCGGCTTTAGTCATCTTATCCGGCAGAGAGTGATTTGGCTCCAGACGCAGGGCACGAAAGCCGGGCAGCGGGCTCTCGTCAGCCGGAGAAGTGTCCTGACAATAAAACCACGTCTGGTTCCAATCCTTCGGATGGCTTGGCGGCTCAGCATAAGGAAAGAGGCAGTCTCTCCGGCGTTGAATGGAGATTCCACCAAGTTCCAGGCTCGGCCCGTTGGCACACTCGTTCTGACGGTTCAGATAAAAAAGCTCTCTGAAGAGCAGCAGGCTGGGCTCTTCTCCAAGATAGACTTCGCAGAATACATGGAAGTTGCATATATTTGACACAGAGTTGGGTCCTATGTCTTGTGGCCGCAGATCAAAGAAATTCAACACATCTCTAAACAATTTTGAGCCGGGCGGTGCGAAGCCCCGGCTCATGTGATCAGCAAAAATCACTACCTCACCCTCCCTTGGTTGCGGTCTCTCCTCTGACGGGTCAGGGGCACGGTAAGACATGACATCCTTCTTGGGCAGGTAACCATCTTTACGAATTCAGCTAAGGTGTCGTTGGTGACGTTGGACCTCATCCAGTTGCACGTAATGGGTGCTTTGGGAGCTTTGGGAGGCATTGTGAAAGAGGAAGCCTATGACAAAAGGAACATGTCTGGTTCAATTATAAGCCGGCAGATGTTTACAGTTTAAATACTCAAATGGCGGCTTATGGGAGGGGCCTAATGACATATGGTTAAGTACATCGGGTTATCTAAGCCGCTGCAAGTATCGTGAGTGATTCAAATTGTCTACGGCTTTATCATAAATGAGCCGGAAAATTTACGGCGCATGGCTTCTTTTGAGCCGGAAACATAAGCCGCCATAGCTCAGCAGAGGCAATTTTTGACTAAGTCTGGTGAAAACAAGTTTCACAGATCGCAGTAAATATTTTGGATCAAACGGTTGGCTAAAGAGAAAAAATTTCTAGACCTAGAACTGACGCAGAAGAAGTCCATGGATTCAGAATGGGATCTTCTTTCAAACAAAGGGGATCTACTAGTGTTAAAATGGATGAGCAACAACTACCGCAGGAGTTCTGTGCTAATCTTGGATTGAAACATGGCCATAGTGGCAGAACTACAGGGAACTTGCGAAGAACTTACGAAGAACAGTGAAGAACGGCGAAGAACAGTGGAACTCTAATGTGGATCTATGGTGGAGAGGTGCAGGGACTTACAGGTGCGGAGTTACGGCGGAGATCAGTTGCGTTTCTCTGGTCACGTCAGGGTGATGCAGCGGCCTGAGTTGGTGAAGATGAAGAAACCCGCGGCGGCGGCGGCGACGGAGCTCGGGCGGCAGCACAGTGGCGAGAGGAAGAAGAAGATGGAGGCGACGAGTGGCACGAGGCTCATGGGCCGGGCTACTTATAAGGGGAAGCTCATAAGTGGGCGCGAGAAACGAGGAGGCCACGGCGTGGTTATCTCGCCATAAAAATGCCTCGATTTTCGGGACGGCAATTAAAGATAAGATCCGTTGCGGATATGGTGGAGTAAAAAATGGACTTAATGGAAGATGACGTCACGACGGGTTACCCGGAATCCAGAAGATGACGTCACGACGGGTTATAGCCTTTACACAATTGTAAGCCGGAGATTTTCTATCGAAAGGATTGAAGATTGACATGAGCCGGCTCAAATCAATCTGGGGCCTAATGTTGAGGATATAAACCTTAGAGTCACCCGCCCGGAGGGGTCGGGTTACTCATAATGGTCATCACGTGAAGCCCGGCGCCAAGCTTGAAGACGGCGGGCCAAAGATGGGCTTAAGACCCGGAGATGGCTTAAGGCCCGTAGTTACAACCGCCATTATGGTAAAACTTGTAGTGTAAGGCAAGAATAGTTGAGAGTCCGAGCCGGACACTCTTATGAGCCGGCCGGGACTCTGAGAGCTGCTGGGCGTCAACCTCTCTATAAAGGGACGACCCGGCGGCGGTTTAGGGACAAGTAAAAACTCATCGAGAGCCAGGCATAGCAATCAAGTTCCCTGGTCATCGAAACCGTAATCAATACCACCTCCACTGGACGTAGGCTTTTACCTTCACTGTAAGGGGCCGAACCAGTATAACCCTCGTGTTCCTTGTCCCGTTTAACCCCTTTAAGCTTCCTAGCTGCGATGGCTCCACGACTAAGTCCTAGTTCGAGGACATCTGCCGTGACAATTCCACGACAGATTTAAATATTTAAAATTTAATATAAAATAAACCGTAGCTCGGATGGAAAAACTTTGTACATGAAAGTTCCTCAGAACGACGAGACGAATCCGAATACGTAGTCCGTTTGTCAGCCACACGTTCCTAGCATAGCGAACATGGAACTTTCCCCCTCCGGTCCGCCTGTCCGAAAACGCGAAACATCGGGGATACTTTCCCGGATGTTCCCCCCCTTCGCCGGTACCACCTACTGCCGCGTTAGTACACACCTAGCACCGCTCATTGTCATGTCACGCATCGTCATGCTTATGTTTGCATTGTATTTACTATTTCTTCCCCCTCTTCTCTCCGGTAGACTACGAGACCGACGCTGCTGCTGCCCAGTTCGACTACGGAGTTGACGACCCCTCCTACTTGCCAGAGCAACCAGGCAAGCCCCCCCTTTGATCACCAGATATCGCCTATTCTTCTCTATACTGCTTGCATTAGAGTAGTGTAGTATGTTACTGCTTTCCGTTAATCCTATCCTGATGCATAGTCTGTCCTTGGTTCTACTGTTGTTACCTTTACCTGCAATCCTACATGCTTAGTATAGGATACTAGTTTTCCATCAGTGGCCCTACATTCTTGTCCGTCTGCTGTGCTATACTATCGGGCCGTGATCACTTGGGCGGTGATCACGGGTATATACTTATATACTATATACATGACACATGCGATGACTAAAGTCGGGTCGGCTCGTAGGAGTACCCGCAAGTGGATCTTTGTGGCGGAGCGACAGGGCAGGTTGAGACCACCTAGGCGAGAGGTGGGCCTGGCCCTGGACGGCGTCCGCGGTTACTTCGACATAACACGCTTAACGAGTTCTTGGTATTTGATCTGAGTCTGGCCATTTGGTCTATACGCACTAACCAGCTACGCGGGAACAGTTATGGGCACTCGACGTCGTGGTATCAGCCGAAGCTCTTTTTGACGTCAGCGACGGAGCGGCGCGCGCCGGATTGGACTGGAACGCCACTAGGCTAGGTCTGCTTCCGGCCGCCCTCGCAACATGCAGGTGTGCAATGGGCGATGGGCCCAGACCCCTGCGCGCATAGGATTTAGACCGGCGTGTTGACCTCTCTGTTGAGCCTAGGTGGGGCTGCGACGTGTTGATCTTCCGAGGCCGGGCATGACCCAGAAAAGTGTGTCCGGCCAAATGGGATCGAGCGTGTTGGGTTATGTGGTGCACCCCTACAGGGAAGTTTATCTATTCGAATAGCCGTGTCCCTCGGCAAAAGGACGACCCAGAGTTGTACCTTGACCTTATGACAACTAGAACCGGATACTGAATAAAATACACCCTTCCAAGTGCCAGATACAACCCGGTGATCGCTCTCTAACAGGGCGACGAGGAGGGGATCGCCGGGTAGGATTATGCTATGCGATGCTACTTGGAGGACTTCAATCTACTCTCTTCTACATGCTGCAAGATGGAGATGGCCAGAAGCATAGTCTTCGACAGGACTAGCTATCCCCCTCTTATTCTGGCATTCTGCAGTTCAGTCCACTGATATGGCCCTTTACACACATACCCATGCATATGTAGTGTAGCTCCTTGCTTGCGAGTACTTTGGATGAGTACTCACGGTTGCTTCTCTCCCTCTTTTCCCCATTTCCCTTTTACGTGGTTGTCGCAACCAGATGCTGGAGTCCAGGAGCCAGACGCCACCGTCGACGACGACTCCTACGACACTGGAGGTGCCTACTACTACGTGCAGCCCGCTGACGACGACCAGGAGTAGTTAGGAGGATCCCAGGCAGGAGGCCTGCGCCTCGTTCGATTTGTATCCCAGTTTGTGCTAGCCTTCTTAAGGCAAACTTGTTTAACTTATGTCTGTACTCAGATATTGTTGCTTCCGCTAACTCGTTTGTGATCGAGCACTTGTATTCGATTCCTCGAGGCCCCTGGCTTGTATTATGATGCTTGTATGACTTATTTATGTTTTAGAGTTGTGTTGTGATATCTTCCCGTGAGTCCCTGATCTTGATCGTACACATTTGCGTGCATGATTAGTGTACGGTCAAATCGGGGGCGTCACAAGTTGGTATCAGAGCCGACTGCCTGTAGGAATCCCCCTTTCCACACTCCTTGGCCGAAGTCGAGTCTAGACATTACAAAACTTTTACTAACATGGCTGTGTGTCTTACGGGCCCACGTCGCCATTGGGTGGTACTAGGATCTTTTACTCCTCGACCTTTACTCTGGGACTCTGAACTCTCTTCTACTCGAGTTAAACGAATTTGCTAACTCTAACACTAGGATCCCGTGACCGCATTCACCCCAAAGTTGGATAAGCCATAGTTGTTTCTTAGAATAGTATTTTGAACAATTCACACACTGTCATTTGACTCCTTTGAAACGTCTTTGCTTTTAGATGGAACCCACGAGGCAGGTCGTGCGCCACACGACGGCCATTGGTGCCTCGGGATCACCTGCTGTGCTAGCTGAGATGATGACCTATCTGGGTTATCGCTGGCACCCTGAGTACACCGTCTACGAGGAGTACCAGGACTTTAACCAGGAGCAGTACGGTGCCATCGTCCACCTCTACTCGCGGGAGTATGACTCCACTACTGTGCTGCACACCGCTCATGGTGTTGGTGTGACCATCGATATGGCTGTCCACGATGCTGCCTATGCTGCTCTGACACGTCTTCGTGGAGAGTATCGGGAGTTGGACACCTCCCCTTTCAGGCACATTGCTATCGCATCTAATGTTGGTGCGGAGGGATACTATACTGCTGCCTACTCCACTGTCACCCGAGAGCCCTTCTACCATCAGAACCTGGTTCTGCATGCTGATGGGCTGGATCGAGCTAACCGAACTCTTCGCCACGAGTTGTACACCACCCGTCAGCACCTTTATCGTGCTCTGACGCTGTTGCACCTCTTTGTCCGATCTAGGGAGCTGCCCCGTTCTGCGATCTACCCAGCCAGGACTGTGATGCCCCAGGGTGTCGGCTGGCCAGATGTGGGAGGCCACTCTCCCGCACTTGGACCTCTTCTGCCACCTGAGCGTCAGGTTCTGCACCAGAGTATTCGCGGACCCCAGGTTGCTGACGTGGAGTTCCCGATGCGACACTACCAGCTTTCAGGCTACACCTACCTTCACAGTACCTCTTGGGACTGATGTAGGCTTGCTTGTTAGTGTTAGATGCATTCGCCGCGAGCCTGTGTGCCGCCTATGTTGTTTTAGTCTATGTACTGAACTCTGTGTACTGAACTCTATGCATGACCCCTTTTGTAAGTTATGCCGACTACTATGTAGTAGCTATCGTGCTCCTTTCATTATGCATGTTTCATCATGAATGATTCTTGTCTTTGCAAATTTCTCAATGCTGAACTACCCCTGTTATATATTAGCAGGATGGTTAGACCAGGTGGTCGTGGTAGTGGTGGAAATGCCCCACCACCACCTGAGTACATGGCTGGTATGATCCAACAGTTCGAACTGAACCGCCAATTCATGGAAAATATGATGGCTCAGTTTCCTCACCCCAATATGGACCAGCAACCAACCCCAGTAACTCTGCAGGATTTCATGCGCCTGAACCCAACTGTGTACCGCAGCTCAACTCAGCCTCTGGATGCTGATGACTGGCTCCGTGACATCACCTATGAGATGGAGTCTGCCGATGTAGCTGCTGCCAGCTATGTCACCTTTGCTTCCTTCTTCCTGAAGGGACCCGCGGCTCAATGGTGGGACAGCCACAGGCGTACTCTGCCAGCTGGAACAATCATCACCTGGCCAGACTTCCAAGCTGCTTTCCGTGCCCGCTTCATTCCTCAGGGAGTCATGGACCGGAAGAAGCGTGAGTTCCGCAACCTCACCCAAGGCAACAAAACTGTTGAAGCTTATCAGCGGGAGTTTTTGGACTTGTCTCGCTATGCTGAAGAGGACATTGCAACTGATGCACGCAGACAGGAGAAGTTCCGTGATGGCCTTCAAGCTGACATCAAGCTCGCACTTCTAGTGCATGACTTTGCTGATTTCGCCACCCTGGTGAACAAGGCCATCAATGTCGAAACTGGTCTGCAGGAATACCGGAGCTCTCACAAGCGCAACCGTGACACGGGCTCATCTTCGGGCCCGCCCTCACAGAAGCGTAAGATATGGATCCCGAACAACATGTACCGTCCAAATGCATCTGCCCCAAGGCAGACCTATGCTGCACCTCGTCTGCCCCCACCACCATCTAGGCAGTCAAGACTTCCAGCTCCACCACCCCAAGCTCCTGTTCCCACTCCCAATAATGGTTTGTGCTTCAGGTGTGGTCAACCAGGACACCGTGCTAGAGAATGCAACCAGAACCAGAATCAACTGGCCCTTCCAGCAACTGGCCATGGAAGCAACCAGCCCCGCAGCAACAAGGCCAAGTCTTATGGTCGTGTTCATGCCAACCACGTTGATCTCAACGAAGCTCAAGACCAGCCTGCTACTGTGATGGGTACACTCCTCGTAAATTCAGTACCAGCATCCGTTTTATTTGATACAGGTGCATCACATTCATTCATGTCAGAAGATTTTGCATTCATGCATGGCATTAGAAGCGAAGACATGAATGCTTCACTATTAGTACACACCCCTGCGGGCCAATGTCGAACCTCCATGATTTGCCACGACGTCCCCGTTGAAATCGAAGGACTGGAATTTCTTGTCTCCCCCATCGTACTGAAGTCCTGTAGCATTGATCTCATTCTGGGAATGAATTGGTTAAAAGCACATACTGCTTCAATCGTTTGCACCACTAAGACCGTCCATCTGCTACACCCTTCAGATGAAATAGTTACTTACCAAGCTCATCTGGTGCAAAATGCCGAGGCAAGGCTCTATGCATTGAATGCATTGAACGCTGCACCACTCGAGGTCATTGAAAACATTCCCGTCGTACGTGAATTCCTCGACGTCTTCCCTGAAGAACTTCCAGGGATTCCCCCTGCTAGAGCTGTCGAATTCATCATCGACTTGAAACCAGGCACCACTCCTATAGCCAAGCGACCCTACAAGATGCCGCTGCATGAACTCCTTGAGCTTAAGGAGGAAATCGACAAATATCTTCGCAAAGGATTCATTCGCCCAAGTTGCTCTCCTTGAGGAGCACCTTCTCTCTTTGTCAAGAAGAAGGATGGGACAAACCGATTAGTTCAAGACTACCGTCCTATAAACCAAGCTACCATTCAGAATAAATACCCTCTTCCTCGGATAAATGATCTGTATGATCAACTGGCGGGTTCATCAGTGTTCTCTAAGCTCGACTTGAGGTTGGGTTACCACCAGATCCGTGTTCGCGAAGAGGATATCCCAAAGACCGCCTTCGTGACTCGATATGGTTCATACGAGTACACCGTCATGTCTTTCGGTTTAACCAATGCTCCAGCCACCTTCTCTCGTCTGATGAACTATATATTCATGGATTACCTCGACAAGTTCGGCGTGGTTTATCTGGGTGATATCCTGGTATTTTCCAAGAACGAAGAGGAACATGCTGAACATCTTCGACTTGTGCTGGAAAAGCTACGAGAGCATCAACTATATGCCAAGTTCTCCAAATGTGAATTCTGGCGACCGGAAGTAACCTATCTTGGGCATGTCATCTCTAAGGATGGTATTGCCGTCAACCCTGAACGAGTCCAGGATATCCTTGATTGGACTCCTCCCAAGAACGTTAAGCAAGTCAGAAGTTTTCTCGGTCTCGCCAGCTATTGCCGTCGATTCGTCGAGAACTTCTCCAAGATCGCCAGGCCTCTGACTAACCTGTTGCATAAGGGCGTCAAGTTCCAATGGACAGACAAATGTCAGGAGAGTTTCCAGGCACTCAAAGACAAGTTGACTTCTGCCCCAGTTCTAGCTCCACCTGATACTAAGAAGGACTTCGTCATTTACTGCGACGCTTCCCGTCAAGGATTAGGCTGTGTCCTAATGCAATACCGCGAAGTGATTGCGTATGCCTCTCGGCAATTGCGCCCTCACGAAGAGAACTACCCAGTTCACGACCTCGAACTTGTTGCTGTCATTCATGCGCTGAAGCAGTGGCGACATTACCTTCTCGGTAATCGTTGCGAGATCTTCACTGACCACCAAAGTCTGAAGTATCTGTTTACTCAGCCAGACCTGAACCTCCGTCAGCAGAGATGGATGGAGCTTGTTGCAGACTTTGACTTGGGTATTTCCTATACGCCAGGCAAGGCTAATGTAATGGCTGATGCCTTGAGCCGCAAGTCTTACTGCAACCACCTCCAGGTTCACAAAGTTCAGCCCTCCCTTGTTGAAGAATTCAGGAAGTTGAACCTCCATATTGTTCCTCCGGGTGCACTCGCTCCCCCTCCTAAGGAGTTTCGCAAGATGAACCTCCGTGTTGTTCCCCAGGGTTCCCTCAATACCCTGGCCGTCGAACCAGATCTCTTGGACTCCATCAAGAGAATACAGGGATATGACTCTGAAGCCCACAAGATTAAGCGCTACCTTGCAGAAGGAAAGCCCTCATTCTTCACTATTGCTGAAGATGGCACTTTGTACTTCAAGGGCCGCCTAGTGGTGCCATGTGCAGAGAAAAACCTGGATATGACACAGGAAGTTATGAAAGAAGCTCATGATACGCCTCTATGTATCCATCCTGGTAGTACAAAGATGTACCAAGACATCCGTCAGAGATTCTGGTGGTCTAATATAAAGCAAGACATTGCTCGTTATGTTGCTGAGTGTGACGTTTGCCGTCGTATCAAAGCAAAACATCAAAGACCTGCTGGAACTCTGCAACCTATCTCTATTCCTGAATGGAAATGGGACCATGTTGAGATGGACTTCGTCACTGGATTTCCCAAATCACAGAAAGGTAATGATGCTATTCTTGTCGTCATTGACCGGCTTTCCAAAGTTGCACATTTCCTGGCGGTCAAAGAAACGATCACTGCTAGTCAGCTGGCAACGCTCTATATGTCCAGGATTGTTTCACTCCACAGTATTCCATTGGTTATCAGCTCAGACCGTGGCAGCTTATTCACTTCAAGATTCTGGGCAAGTTTCCAAGAAGCTATGGGAACTCATCTGTCATTCAGTACTGCGTTTCATCCTCAGTCGCAAGGGCAAGTTGAACGCGTCAACCAAGTTCTCGAAGACATGCTTCGAGCTTGTGTTATTTCCTTCGGCAAGAAATGGGAGGAATCTCTTCCGTATGCTGAGTTCTCTTATAATAATAGCTATCAAGCTAGTCTGAAGATGGCCCCTTCGAAGTGTTATATGGACGAAAGTGCCGAACCCTCTGAACTGGTCAGAAACTGGGGAACGTCCACTCTTCGGTCCGGATATTATCCAACATGCCGAAGAACAAGTCCGCATTATTCGTGAGAATCTCAAGACTGCTCAGTCACGTCAGAAGAGTCAGTATGACCGTCATCATAAAGACATGGTCTATCAACCTGGCGAAAAGGCTTATCTTCGAGTCACACCAATGAAGGGTGCTCACCGCTTTGGAATCAAGGGCAAACTAGCTCCTCGATATATTGGCCCATTCACTATTCTCGAAAGGCGTGGAAAAGTGGCATACCAACTGGAGCTTCCGCCGAACCTTTCTCAGGTTCATGATGTGTTCCATGTGTCACAGCTCCGCCATTGCTTGAAGGACCCAATCCGAGCAGTGGATCATGAAGTGCTCGAATTGCAGCAGGACCTCTCCTATAAGGAGCATCCGGTCCGCATTCTCGACCAAGCTGAACGCTGCACACGTGAGAAGGCGATCAAGTTCCTCAAAGTCCAGTGGTCGCACCATTCTGAAGATGAAGCCACTTGGGAACGCGAGGATCGCCTGCGTGATTAATACCCCGCCCTTTTAGCTTCTACCTCCTAAATCTCGGGACGAGATTTCTTGTAGTGGAGGAGTTTTGTAACGCCCGGATAATCAAGCTACAGTAATCCCACGCTAATGGTGCCACGTCACCACAGTTACTGTTGCTAATCTACCGTTAGGTCCAACCGTTTCAAAATTCAAATTTAAATTAATGTCGACAATAAAAGTTTTTCAAAATTTAAAACAAAAATGTTCAGGAGATGCCAAATAAGGCATAGTTAATTATGGTGAAGTAAACACATTTTTAGAGAATGCCTAAATATTTTAAAATGATGTAAAACAGAAAAGAAAATAAATAAAAAGAAAAGAAAGCTAACAAAAAAGGGAAAAGGAGCCCCCCCACTGGGCCGTGGCCCAACTTGGCCGAACGGCCTCGGCCCACCAGGCCACCAGGCCGGCCCCAACCGCGCCCATATCCCCCACTCCCCCAAACCCTAACCCCCCACCGACACCCCACTCTCCCCCTCCCTCCCCCGATCCAGATCGGATCGGGCTTGACCCCGTCGCCCCGCTCGCCCCCGACGCCG